>NW_026623477.1:999486-1135517 GCF_030028575.1 Malurus melanocephalus
CGCGGGGCGCCGGGGGCCGCGCATGGTGCGCGGGGGCGGACGGGCCGGGGTCGGGACCGACGGGCCGGGACGGGGGAGCCGCCCGCCCGCCCGCCTGCCTGCTCTCCCTCGCTTTCCGCCTCTCCCCCCGTCGGGCTGATGGACGAGAGCTGCCGGGACTCAATTTAAAAGGGGCGTGATCCTTGGGGCAGGGAAAAGCCCGCCCTAGGAGCTGGTGAAAGCGCTTCCTCCGCTGCTGTTCGACTATGTTAATCCCATTGCGAAGTCGCAGGTTTTGATCAAGAGAAATCTCTAGAGCTAGACGGGGCGGGCGGAGGGAACCCAAGCTATGGCTCTGCACGCTCGAGTCCGGCACCCACTCCCTGCCGGCTGCTTCCAAAAGACATTGAAATCCCAAAGTGGCCCTGGTAGAGCGGTACCGGCTGCTGCCTGCTCTGCCAGGTCCTGGTGTGGAAGAATCACTGTCACTTATCGAGCTACTTAATTAACGTTTTCCCTTTCTTTATTTTTAAAGGCAACTTGAAGAAGTGGACCAGCTATTGAAGAATCCCCTGTGTGACACGTAAAGCAGTTGTTCTGCATTTCTCAGATAAGAGACAATTCAAGCAACTTTTGGTCAGGGTTAGATTTGTGTTGTGCAGTTTTCAGGCACCCTGAGGGAAAAGGAAGATTATATCYTTATCTGAGTTTATTTTGTTTTGTTTTACAGTTTGAAAGGTCTCTGTAAAAATTTAAAACATCCTTTAGAGCTAAATGTAATTAAGTGTTGTCTTCTACCCCTTCCTCATATCAAAACMCAAAACTTTGGTTTAAAAGGTTTTTAAACCTTCAAAGCCTGTAAACAAGCAAAAGAGAAGTATGGAAGTTCAATTTGCACTTSCACAGAAAATATCAAAGTTCTGAACAACTTTAGACAAAGCACAGAAATACCAGTATTTGCTGCAGAAAGGGCAAGTTTTAAAATAAAAATCTATTCAGAAACCACTTCTGGGCAAAATGGAACCTCCAACCTCTTCAGAACAACTAGTGAAGCCCTACAAACCTCAGCTATTAGGAGTCAATTATTAATTTTGTATGATGATTATAAAAGAGTAAGTAAAGCTTTACCTGCAACGCTGTGCATCTTCAACCCTGCGATCAGCTGGCCTGGGTTGGAGGGGTGRGGGGCAGAGCCTTGGCCATGCAGGAATCTCCAGCATTGCAGAGCCCCAAGTCAGGACACCCTTAGGGCAAGGTGTAATGGCACGTAACTCCCTGAATGGYGTTGTGCCTGGTCTTATGAACCGGGTTTAGTTAAAATCTTGTATCCTTACGGGGAGATGACTCACCCATATTGTCTGGGGAGCATTGACCAAGCTCAGATGCTTCCAGAGCAGAATTGTCTCAGGTGCTTTGAGTTCTGACAGCGATCTTGGGTCTTCTCACTGTGTGCAGCCTTAGGGCTGGTGTCATCACAGCTGTGGCTGCTCGAAGGATTGTCTCCTTGCTTCACTGTGGGTATGTATGAGCAGTGACGTGCGCATTCTGGTGTGTGTCAGCTACTGCCAAGAGCAGGTCTTCCTGAAAACAAACATTGTATCTCCATACACTCAACTTGTCGATGAATGAGCCTGGACCAGATTGGCTTGCAGTTCTGCAAAGGGCCTGCATGGCAACATCGTCCTCTCCTTGCAGTTTATCACTCATCCATACATACTGACATTCTCAGAAGATGAGCAAAACCAAAGTGTTCTAAAATAACTTTCATCTGCAAAGCCTGCTGGGGCTGATGCATACCCCTGGCTTGTATGGCCTTTCCTGGCCCTTTCCATCCGTCCCACACCTTCTGTGTCCCAATTGAGTCGGAAAAGCCACTGAGGTCTTCGGGCTTCTGGATGAACAAAAAGGAGAATCTCATACTGTCATTGTGTAGCAGCCAGGACTTCTTGTGAGTGTGCTTTCTCACCTGATTCTTTCTTGTCACATAAATGACTTAAGGTATTATCTGCTCTCTGATCTGCAGTGCTTGCAGAGCACCCTGACCATCTTCCTGCACCTTCCTATAATGTCCATATATGCTCCAAAGCTTTCAGACTTCACAAACACACATGGGGTGTTTGAGCTTGGGATGTGATTTCAGAAATGGCAGGGGAAGGGGAGGCTGTATCCCAAACTCATTTGGGTGTGGACACATTTCCCAGGAGTGCTGGGGGGAGCCGATGCTGCCAGTTGGGTGTATGGAGCGATATCAAGCTGGTCAGCAAAGAGGGAGTGAGGAAAAGTGAACCACATTGCCTGAGGAAGGAGATGAAAAGCTGAGCATAGCATTAGGGCTGAGTCAGAGGGGAAGGGAGGAGGCTCACCTGGAGCTAGTCCTGCTGGTGTCTTGGGGAAGAGGGGTGCAACCTTCAGTCTTCTGATGAGGATGGTGTTGGGAAACAGGTCTGGTTTATCTGGGCTGCAGAGTGCCTCAGGGCATTCCCATTTCACAAACATTGTGCATCCCACCATTCTCAGCATCTCCTGTGCCTCATCAGGTGCTGGTGAGAGCTGCCTTGCTTCTGTTCAGTTGTCACAGGAAAACCTATTAAAACTTTGGAGTTCTTTTTAGTTTTCTCCAAGTTGAGTTGTTAATTTGGCTCTGGGGTGAGGTTTGAAGGATCTCAGGAGCTGGCATGCTCCTGTGTGAGAACTGACATTACATACCTGTGACTTGGTTGGGTAGRACCCTTCCCTTTTGACAATGAGCTCAATGGAGCAAGGTTTTGTGGAGCATCCTCACCTGCTGCTCTCAAACTGCTGAAATGAGGAAAAGACAAGAAACATAACTCCATTATTCAGAAGCAGGATCCTAACCCATGGGACTCTGTTATGGGGCAGAGTTGGGAGCAGACTGAAAGCTCCCGACCAAATAATGGCTTTGCAATATCACTAAACATACATTTATGCATGCCATGCAGCATGGCATGACTTCCAGAGCCTTTCCCATCAATATGCAAAAGTATGTTGTGTGGCATTTTGAATCTTTACAGCTGGAGATTAGGAAGTGCAGAATGAAAGCTGTAGCCTAAGTAAATAGATTATGTGGAGTTTAGAGAAACTAAGCTGCAATCTTAAATTCAAATAACTTTCCTATTAGGAATGATCTATTAATACTTACGGTATGGTGATTGTGCAGACTCCAAATCATCACCCAGTCAAAAGTCCTAAGAGCCTGTACCTACCCATGGAAAAATCCCCTTAAAACACTGGGAATTTTGCCTGCGTAAATACTGCAGAACTTGAGCTGCAAATGCCTCTTCTGTAAACTACAAAATCAGAACTTAATCACAACAGCAAAACTTTGGTAAGAAATTTAAGGTAGTGCACACTGCTGCAAGAATACACTTAAGGAACCGAGATTGCCTGAGGTTTTAGCACTGCTTTTCCCTCTTGTTACCACTTCCCTTTTCCTATAGGTGAGGCCATCCCCAGTGCTTGTCTTTGTTCTTTGTGGYTCAGCCTCTTTCTGGGTAAGCGTCATCTTCCTTTATCTGCTGCATCCTCTTGCTTGCCCAACGATTATCCCAGAAGGCAGATGGTTTCTCTTTGATGGTTTCTCCTCAATGCCGCAAGATAACTGAAAACAGCCAACATTTTCTCCTCACATCTAATCTRTGTGGTCAGAAAGTGAAAGATTTCATTCCCTTCAAACAGCTGACTGCCTTCTCCTGCCTCATTCATCTGCTGATGCTGGTAACATGGATTCCACTCTGGGCTGCCCTTCATTTGGGAAGCTCTCATAAAGGCTTCTCTTGAAAATACATTTTCAGCAGTTGTGTCAAAGCTGGATTTTTCAGTTKTAAGCTTTTCACATTTGTTTGGAGGCGCTGAGACTTGCAAGTTCTTGGTGTATAYTTAATTTTCAAACTTGTTATCTGTGCCAAGCCAACTCTTTTTGGTCCTCATTAAAAGGATTTAAAATATACAGTTTGACTCATCTACTGTAGCCCTTTAAGCTCCTGCTTCCTCCCTGCTTCTTACCCCATATAGTGTGCTGCTACCATCAAGGTCTGAATTGCTAAATTGTTTGGGGGTTTGCTCTTCTGACAGTGAGAGGCTGGAAGGCACTCCCTGCCATTCCCAGCAATACCAGCACAGCACTATCTCTGCTGTCACAACTTGCCTTCCATGGGCCCATATCCTGGTCCCCATTTTAGAGCCAGTGGCTGAGGGAGCAGTGAAATGATGTCCCAGGATGCTGCAGAGCTGTCGGTCCCATTCCACTCTCCTGAATAYTGAAATGTGTACATTGAAGTGACTAATCCAAGGTTACCCAGGGAAATAATACCCTCCAAACATCATTCATCTTGGTCCTGGGTCTAACTATGCGACTCAAATGTCTCCTCAGCCAGTACATTGCAGCAGGAGCTGTGTCCTGTGGGAGCCATCCATTGCTCTGCACAGAGGAGGGCACAGTGGAAATGCAAGTATAACCTTGTCCTTGCAGATATCATCCCTGCTGCTCGCCTGGGTGGGGAACCACCATTTGGGAACGGAAGGTGAARGAGAGAAAGCAAACAAGTCTCTCACAATGTTCCGCTCACATGCAAGGAAACTGGCTCTCAGTTTGCCTGAGAAACAACTTTGACCCTGGAGAACAGATACATGAGTAGGAACTAGGGACTGGGTGGGAGGAACAGCAAAGTCCACGTAGACACTGCAAATGTGTGGGATTTTCGTCTTCAGGTCAGCACGGATGCACATAATGATCCCTTGAGGCTCTCCACTTAAAGCTGCTGGTTCCAGCTCACCCCTCCCCTGCTCCCAGCATTGCTGCTGACTGTTCACACACTGCTCCTTTTCATTACACCTCTTATCTGCCACGTGGAAAATGCTCAGGGTAGCCCAGCTTCTGGGTCTCACTGCAGCCTGGTATTCCTTTGGCCTAAAAAAACATTTATAGATCCCATCCCCCTTTTTACTACAGGTAACCCTGGGATAGGTCCTAATGTAGCTGAGAAACAATACTGAATTTTCCCATTTTTGTGCAGATTAGACCACATCAAGCTAAACATTATATTGGTTTACCTTTTGTGTTTGACATGCTATTAATCAAAGAGGATCTGAATATACTCCTCATGACTTTTGAGGAGTATATTCAGATATGATGTACACGTGCATCTATGCTGTGTTCCAGGTGCCTTTGCCAAAACATTAACAGTAATACTAGGAGGACTAAACAGAGCAGATGTTCTGTAATCCCACACCAAAAGGCAACCTGGGAATGTTGGAAATTATGCAGGTACAAAAAGCTTTATCCCTCAAGCCATGTACTTTTATCATATAAACAAATTATCATAACAGCTCTTTGAGGTATCACCATCACCTTATGAAGAGAAGACTGAAAAGGTTGATTTGGCAAAGAGCACAGGGTCATGGASCTCTGACCCCATGATAGTTCCACCCTCCCTCTCCATCTTGAATGCAGCCTAAGTGTATAATGTAATATTTCAATTCAGGGATCATTAAGCTGTAAAACTATTTTGGGAGTGTTGTTTTCATTCTTTACCCAAATCGTAGATTGTCTCCAGAGATAAGAAAATACAAATATCCATTCGAGCAGGGAAAAAGCTAAGCAACTTTTTAGATATCAAGTTCTTCTTCTTTACACTGTTTGATTTCCCTTGGGGTCTTAAAAGGTACCCAGCTAAAAGCAAAGACATCTCCCTGGGGGAAGTCTTTGCAATGCTGTCATATTTGTATTGTGGTAGGAAGTCTCTACTGGTTATAAAACTGTCAAAAAAATTGTCAATGGCCGAAAAGTCGGAATGTTTTAGGCCTAATCCAGTRCTTGTCAAAATTCATCATCAGAACTTCCACTGAGTTGGAGAAGTGCAGAATCTCTGTCATTTCCAGAAGCTATTTTACAGCATCACATCTTGCTCATTAATATCCACCTCACAAGTATATATAACATCCAGTATTTATTTACCAGGATGCAACAGCTTGAAAAAAMCCCATTTCTTTCTAACTTTGAMAAATGTCTCTGCTCCCTAAGTTGCAGTACCCAAAACCAGGGTGTTTTAAAATGCTTCTCAGGTAGCTGAGGGTTCTCAGAACAGATGGCACAGAGTGGGGGGAAAAGATAATCTAACGGCAGCCCCATACTTTGTACCACTGCTAGGAACACATCATTACCATAGCCAGAAGGCACAGCAGACCAGAGCCATTGCCCGCCCCCCCATGCTAAATGAATAAGAGATGCTGCTTAAATGTGATTTGAGACTTGTCTGCAGTCTCCAACTTGCAGGTTATGTTGAGGAAGCAGCTCTCTTTCTAGAGGTGCTCCTACACCCTTGCACCCAGTTCCCTCATTTCCTCTGAAAGCAGCAATGATAAGGAACAAACTTGTAATGCTTAGCGTGAAAGATTCAGCATATAAACACAGGATATAATCAAAAAAGGAATTTGGTCTCTCCCCAACTCTGCTGTGTTTGCCCTGGATAAAGGAGTAGTGAGCAAGTTCTATTTTCATCCACACACTGAGCTGTTTCTCACGATGGCTGTCACTGCCTGAGCACTGGGCACACCTCACACAGGATCCCTCATTCTGATTTGTGCCTGAACTATTGCTTTGCTGTCAGGTGCCTGCAGCCTTGGCTTTGCTAGCTAACTTCACTGTCAGACTCTGCTTTTGCAACCAAATTAGGGCGCTTAACAGTAACAATTCAGTTTCTTAGATGATGGAGTTTAGGTGAGATGTTAAAGAGCGGGCGCAAAAGTTGCAACCAAGGAGAGAGCAAACTCTAGATGATCTGTAAAGCTGAAACAGAGTTGTCTTTTCTTTCCCAGCTGTTTCCAACAGCCACCTCTGCTCTACGCCTTCCTGCCTTCTCACTCACTAAATACCTTTTTTTTTTTTTTTTGGCGAAAAGGCTGTCTAGGAGCAAACCTGGAATCCATACGTTCCCCTTGCAGGTGCGGGGAGAGCTACAAGAATGATGTGAATTGGCTGCAGCCTTCCTAACCACATTCATGTCATGCCACTCCGGCTGGGATGCCGGAGAGAGAATTAATGGAGTGTAAATCCCTGTTTGGAAATCTCCAGCTTCTCCCTGTAACTCCTTCATTCCCTTTGCAAACCACAGGAGGAAGAGATMTCCCCAGAGAACCACAGCTGCACGTTTTGGGTCTCAATAGAAAGTAGCTGAGAATTCACACAGCCAGAGCTGCCTGGCTGACGGGTTCAGAGTGAGCTGTGATACTTCCAAGGGAGTCTGTAGTCCTGAGACAAAACCCTGCAAGCAACAATCCTCTTTTAAAGTTATTGTATAGCTTGGCTACAAAGATAAGGCACCAGATGGCTTGGGAAGAATTTTTAGGAGACAGTCGTGCTTGTATGCCTGGAAGGATCTTGAGAGTTTACGTTTACAATAGACTATTTCTTTGGAGGAGAATGTTTGTCAGGAACATCAGTTTTAATTACTTAAAATGTAGGCTGTTTCCAAATGCAGACAGTGCTAAGAGGAATTTTTTTTTGTCCTGAAGAGAGGACAGCCAACAGAAATCCCTTCCTTTATAGGTAGCAAATTGTCTCGTGAGGCTACTGTTACGGAATTTTCATCCGAAATACCATCCTGCAGCACCTTCTTTCACTGATGAATTATTCATAGCACAAGTAGCTTATTTCTTTTCATCTGTTTTCAGCCAATGAAGTAAGCAGCTAATTTTCCCAACTCTAAGAAAACAAGAACATGGGTCAGCCCTCAAAATTCCCAAGACTTTTCAGCTGAGCCTTACTTTGTCTTTTGCACGCAAAGAGGGATGAGCTGGGACAGGAGCCATAAGGATGCCAGCAGGAATAAGCAGCCTGCCAGTAATCTCAATCTTGTTTTCATACACCCAATTTACTTCTAAATCCAGGTGTAATCAGTTTGCACTAAGGATTATAGCACTATTACCCACAATGTCAGGCTGAATTCRATGAGACTAGGGACTGGATGGGAGTCCCATATACCCAATGTGAGGGCATGACATTTCCAGCCAGAAGTGTTACACAAAATTATCTAAATAATTTGGACCATTTGGACCTTCSTGAAAACCATGGCAGGTGCATGGCAGTCCTGAGGGTATGTGCATGTGAGCAGCACACCTTTTATGTCTGGAAGTGTGGCAGCTCTGCTAAGGAGGTAATTTCCTGCCCTACAATGCATGGATGTTGGGATACATGTCATTTTTTTTTTCAGACCTTTCAACTTTCTTGTGTACATTGCAACAAAAATAACATTACCAAATGCTGGTGATGGGAATCAGGCTCATGTTTGTAAGCCAGCTGTTTCCATGTTGTCTCCCTGTGTTTTATCTTCTTAATTCTTAAATATCCCTAACCTTTCCATTCAGAATTTTAAAAGGGACGAAGCACAATTTGTAAATGACTGTAACACGAAGAGATTTATTGACTTAACTGACATTGTTTTGACATGACAGGGCCTACTAAAGGACCAAGACCCCATTGTCTAACTGCAGAGCAAACACAGGGCTGAAAATGGGGCCGGTATCAGAGTTCCCCTGCCTTATCACACTCAGTTAATGCGTTACTCCACACCAGCCAGCCAGCTAAGAGCAGCATTTATTGCAGGGAGAGAGAAATCTCATACACAGCAGCAGCATTYTTTCTCTGTACTGTTTTCATGGCAGATTCCTGCATGTGGTTGTTTGTAGCTCCCAGCCCATAGCCAAAACAGAGAATTGTCCAAATCTGAGCCATTTCATCAGCCAGCAAAGTGGATGCATGTGTTCCTACAACAGCAGGACAGGGAGATGCAGGCTCATGGCTGAGACTCCTAGACCTAYATAGGTTGTGAGAAACACGTGGAAAGCCAAAAGAACAACTGCCCCCAAACAGATGTGTAGTACTGAGCACATGAAAACAAAGGCTTGTTATCCTGATTCTGTGTATCAATTAACTCCTCTGAACAACGAGAATGGAACTTTGTAGCCCTGGTTCTGTATATAGAAAACCATGTGGTTTAGGGCAGGGGTACATAATTGCATGAAWTTTTTTTGAAAACCATTATGTATAGAAAATAGGCCTCTGGGCCAGGAGCTGGCACGCTTCTACTGAAAGTGTGGGGAGGGATCCTGTGTCACCACCTCTGCAGCATCATTAACAACTGTGACAAAGAATCATCCCTGTGGCCCTTCTCTCTCACAGCTCTCCCTGAGTCACTCTCTTGCAACCCACTGSACAGCACGAGGAACAAAAGAGGAGTTTCTGCATTGCTTAAACACACAAAAACTACTGACCTGGTCCTGTGAGAGCTGTTACAYACTCTCCAGGGCACACCATTGGTGAGCATTCAATGGTGACAGGGCAAGAACAAGGAAAGCTTACAGGGCCATACCTGAGCACCAGTCCATCTTCCAGGGATCTGCAGTTGGGTGATCCACACCAGGGGTGATGTCCTTGTGCCCCTCTGCTGAGCTGCTCCAGGCGGAGAGAGCCATGAGTCCTGCCTGGGGAGACAAAAACATCTCTGTAACTCTCACCCTTGTGCAAATGCAGTGCTGGTGTTCAAATGCTCAACCTCATACTGCCCTGTGGTCTGACATTGGTACCAAACGTGATGGTTTAGATTCCACTTCTACCACCCAGAACAGCCATGGCTGTGGAAATCCCAGATGAACAATTCTGATTAGGAACACCCACCACACTCTCAATGATGTGTGTGTGTGTGTGACTGCCAGTGGCTCTGAGATCTCTAAGGGCATGAAGATTTAATTACAGCTGTCAAGGACAGAAGCCCCCTTTTACTCTTCTGCCCTAYACCCTAAGATTTTTCTCATGCCCCAGSCTTCTCCTTGTGTCCTTCCCTCAGRCCATGTGTCATCTGTCCTGGTCACCAAGGAGTTGAGTTCCCATGCCTGGAATCAGCTTTTGTCTTATTGGGAGCTCTTCTTTCTGCACCCATTGAAATCTTATAAAAATAAGACAATGCATGAGTAGCTTTTTAATCTAATTATTCTTGTGTTTACTTGGCATAATCTTGGTTATTTTGCAACCAATTTATTTGACCCAGCAAAAAGCTTCCTGGAGAAGACTTGAGCATGAGATACGGTGACACGGATGTCTCCTGTCAGTCTAAAATGTGGTACAAGTGTGCCCTTCTCTACTCAAGTCCTTCAGCAAACATCATGCAGCTTGCTCCTTGATTTCAGGAAATGGGTGCAAAGGCACCCAGGCTCACCCTGCAGCTGTAGATTTGTGGGGTACCCTCCAAGTGTAGGTCCAGCTGCATCTGTCCCTCACGTCACAGGCACGAGCCCCTGGCCCTGGGCAGTGTGTGAATAGCGCAGCAGTCAGAAAAATTCACACAGAGGCTTTTGCAAGCACATTTGCTGGTTTAAACTTTGTCCTAGAAGCTGGAGACTCCTGCAACTGTGAGAAAGAAGGGTCCTTGTCGTTTATGGCTGAGGTCAGCGGAGGGCCAGAGCAAGGAAGTTTGCATTGCAGCAATTTGTACCTTATCTTGTTTATAGATGTAAACAGAAGGTTTACACTTCCGTTACTGAACTCTCCTACACCAAAAATGTTCAGTGCAAAGAGGAGAGGGATAGGCAACGTGTGTGAATTCATTACTTGAGCTTATTTCAGAAAGTACAGTTAAAGAGTCTGGTGTTTCTGAAGTACTTGGAAATTGGGATCCCCTTGCAGGGTTTAAAAACCCATCTCTGCAGACTGTGGGGGTCATTCCAGGATCTTCATAAGGTCTGGATGTAGTTTGTAAGTGTGATGGAYTTGGCTCAACACCATTGAAGCCAAGAATCTTTTATGAGCTTTAGGTCACTCCCAGTTGCTTCTGAAGTCATTGCCCAGGSTTTTCTCATTTTAGTCACAGTACCAGAGTTTTGTATCATCTGAAAAGCTCCAAGGCAAGTGACATATGGAGCTTACAAAAGCATAGTTATTGTGCTAGCTAGCTCCAGTCCTATGCCAAGCRAATTATTCATGCATATTCTGTGGATAGGAGGCACAATTTTCATGTGGTTATATGGATAAAGGGAGAAGAATTTGGGCCACTGACTCAGCCTGTCAGCAATGCTTCYCCCAAATTCAGCCATGGAGCTGCAAAGCAGATTTCTCACAGCGCTGGTGGTGGGGTAGYGCTCCCTTTGGAAAATGAGACCCTTTACTGACATGCCGCTTGGAAACCAGTATCATACAAGGGAGCCAAATCCTYCCTGAAATCTGGCCTTTTGATTCTAACCTTTCAGGAAAGTAAGCAATGGAACAAAAGCAGCTTAGAGATAGATTTCAAATGAGACTCAATCATCTTGGCTGCAGCAGGAGCAGCAGCAAGCTGCCCAGCCTGTTGGAGACGTGGCCATGCCATGCGATGCTGCTCTCCTGCGTCCAAAAGGAAACCTGACATTTTACAGGTGTTCTGCTTTTTGGGTAGTCTCATGGAAGGACACAGAGTTTGAGGAGGAACACTACAAAAAGATCCCTTTACTGGCTGCTGCTTTTCCATTTCAGCTCCATGACCAAAGTGCTTTTTGCTTTTTCTTTTTTGTTTCAGCAGATCTTATTCAATTACCATTGCAGTGGCTGCTGCAGAGTGCAGGGTACATTCCTGCTTCAGTTGTCTGTGTCCTCTTGGCAGCAGTTCTGAACACCCAGAAAAGCAGACAGTTACTATTTTCCTCCATTTTCACTTTCCCCTCAGAAATATTTCTTATACAGCCTTCCCACACTGGGGGGGGGGTGGGAAAGAAGGAAAATTCTTATGATCCTTTCATAAAGTAATTAAATTTGCTCTATTATTCTAGTTAGTAGAAATAGAAAAGCCAATCCACTGACTGTTATTGTACAATAAAGCCAAGAGTATTTCATTCCACTTGTTCCATAATACTTATATAATTCAGACYTGGAGACAAAAGCACTAAGGTCATGGATTAGCAATGGCTTAAAGTTGAAAATAGCCTGAGGAAGTAAGGATGACAAAATAATTACTGGTGGGCAAATCATATGTTAATGGGTATGGGAATTACTTAGTGTATGATATTTTATCAATGTAAATGGAAGAAATACAAAAGCAAATTCCATTTTCAGGGYTGAATAAATATATATATAAATATAACCAGTCTCTGTACTTGAAACAGAGCTACAAAAACTTAAATTTGAAATGRCAATATATTTAAACAAATAATTTGGCAATAATTAAACAGTTGAAATACAGAACTAGTTCTCATTAACAGTGTCTTATAAGTTTGCTTTTTTGAGTGACATATGAAACTAAAACCTGTGTTATTCAACTGAAGTGCCAAGCAGTTCAAAGAACACATTATGCAGAAAGTTATCCCAAAATACCAGCCATAACTGCACTTTTCTAGATAAAAAAAATCATGCTTCATAGATAAATAATTATGAGAATTGACTTGGATATAGCATCTAAGGTAAATCATATCAAAGCACATGTGCACACCCAAAAAAAAAATATTAGCAAAATCTGTAATAAAAAGTTCTGGTGGGGTCCATATTCACCAGTGCTAGAATTTCACAAGACACCTACCAAGGTTTCATCATRATCCCCTTTTGCAAGCATTACAGCTGGTACAATAATAATTGCTGTGCCAAAGATAATTGTGAGAGCGCAAAACACAGGAAAACTAAAAAAGCAATTTTGTGACAAGAATGCCATGCAATTTTTCACACACCAGCGAAGAAAATTAGATTTCTAAACAGAGGGTGAACCCTTGCTTGCCAGGCTAACAGCTACTGCCTGCCCAGAAACCACCCCTCAGAGACCAGGGGATGTTCACAACAAGGTGCAGCTAAACACACCCAAGGAGAATGGTSGCAATTAATTAAATATTTAGTGCTTCTGTGCTGAAAGAAGTTACAGCTGCAGGTGTTACTGTTGGGTAAAAACTCACACATCTGTAAAAATGCATATGGAGCAGCTCTKTTATTGATCTGTTAAATTTTCCCATTCCTTCAGACTACTCATAGGAAAAGCATTCCTGCTATAGAAGATGTTCTGAACACTAAACATTTTCAGCCATTTTGCCCGGGACACCTCCTTAAGGGGAACATTTTGTCCCAGTGACTGGGACTTACTGGGAAAAACTCATTTTGGCCTCAACTCACAGCTCAGACAGAATAGAGAGTTTACAGAGACCTCTTGGGTGTTTGTAACACTGTTAAGTAATAGCCCAAATAAAGCCACTGTCTTGGGATAATGCACCTTCTTTCAAACAAACATTTCATCTCAGAGTCTTAAATAGGCAATAAAACAATATTTAGTCTTGTAAGTCYTCTTTGGTTAGGTTCATAATGTACCTTCCTACCAATTAACATTCCCTGCATTCAGAACACCTAGAAAACTCTATTTATTAACAATCCAYCCCAAAATTAATGTACCACTTGAGTCAAAGATAATCTATTCTGAAGGAGACTGCTCTACAGCTCCTGGAGATGAAGAAGAGTAAGATCCTCTTGAATATTTAACATAAAAAAAAGTGTTTTCCATTTCAGAAGTGATTTTTTTYCACACCCTTATTCAAAGCTATGTTTTCTTCATTCAGACATAGGCCGTGACCTTAAGTAAATACCCATGGAGACCTTTCTTRCTGCAGCCTTTGGACAGCAACATCTGGAAGATGACAAGACCTCGCCTCCTGTGCCCTGACACACCACAGTGTCTCAGGCTGTTTCAGTATTTTACCTGCCCTTCAAGTGCCCCGTGCAGAAGCAAAATGGTTGTCACATGTATGCAGTACAACTTAAAGGCTGCTTAACAGGCTGGTTCTCATTCTCTGTGCCTTATGATCCACGTAATCCTATTTGGTGTTTTAGCTGTGTCATACGTGCATTGGTGGCTCTGYGCAGTGCCTTGTGCAGTGATGGCAGATAATAATGCCTTTGGTGTGCAACACTCAGCTGAGGCGAGCTTGGAAAGTGTTAACTCTGAGGCAGGATAATGTCCTATTTGGTTGAAGTAAAAAGTAAACAAATACAGGATTTACAGCAATTTAAGGCTTAAGATGAGATCAGATGCCTGTCATCTCCAAACACCTCTCAATCAGCAAAAAATAATCCTTCATGAAGTGGATTGCTGGGTTTTGGTGCAAGCTTTGCTGGGGAAAATGGACCCATATGTTATTGTTCTGTAGAGTGGAGGGAGGTGAAGCATAAACTCAGCTGAAAACTTATCCAGGGCTTCTGGCAAGTGCGGGCCAGARGCGTGTGATTTGTGCTGCTTATGAGATCTCTGCATTTCATGAATCCCAGATGATGATGTGCAGGGGGATCTCTTTAAAAGGCTGCAGGAAGTTAGAACTATCATCAGCTAATGAAGAGGGCAGAGAAATGAAAATGGAGCCAAGGGGAGAGGAAGGTGTACTCATTTTCCTGGGAATTGCTGCATTAGAGCCACCTGCTTACAGGGTTAACATTCTTCCCCTCTRTTTCAAATGAGGGGAGTCAACCTGACCTTTACTTTCAGATCTGAGAGAAGCCTTGAAAACGAGAACAGTGAAGCTGTCCAAATGCAAACRCTGGCTGCAGCAGACATATTTATAAATAGTTTAGAAGAACACCATGAACTACAGAAGGAGGGGAGTTCCCTCCCCCCCACCCCAAGTTTGCTGCCTCACTGAACACAGCGACATGCTTGAATTTGCTTTCTTACATACCAGGAGGCCTGTAGCAGAAAATGAGGTTAAATCCACAAACACAGGACCCAATGCAGTCAAGTGGCACCAGTTCCAGTTTTGCTGCAGTGCGTGAAGGGGCTGTTTTGCAGAGAATGTCCCCAGTCCAACACGGTCCCTCAGGCTTTACTTAATGGTCCTGCTTCATGGGAACAGACCCTGGACAGGGCTGCCAAGGGGAAAAATCCCAAACCAGCTCAAGTGGCTCAGAGGACATCTACCTCTGAGAAGGGAGGAGTTGGGGACAGCCTTCCAGGCTGCATTCATCACTSTCTTCCACCTCTCTCCAACCTTARAAGGTTTTCTTTAATAAAGAATAAGCTACAAACCAATCTGCACCAGTCTTACTAAACGCAATAGAAAGTAACATTAAAAATTCAGAAAGTGAGAAACTCGAAATAGCCAGCACCCCAACCCTCATGTATTCTCATAACAATTCACAGATTTATCACAGGCCCCAGCTTGCTACACAATTCCCAGTCACATCTACTACTACACACTTCTSCTGGGCTGCCACTTTCAGTTTTGAACTTAGCCCTACAAGGAGTTCTCTGAGCAGGAGGTTAACTTTTGTTTTAAAAGATGTCATAAGTAAAAACAAACTCTGGCCTTGCAAAATTTCCCTGTTTGTATGTTTTATCCCAGTTACTTGGAAAAAGTAATCCAATAGATTAAATTTCCCTTTCTGAGAAGTGTTATCTAATGGCAAACTGGTGGTGATGTCACTGGGCAGATGATASAGTCACTAAAGTGCAGCTACTTCGTCAGCAGAGAGGGCTCAGATGCTTGAAAAGACATTGCAAAAGGAGCATTTCATCCCTCTTCTGTCTGCCCTCACATCAACATTGAAGATCAAGGCACCTTCCTGGGGCCTGACAGAGTAGATKACAGAGAGACTTGGCAGCTCAGATTCTGATATTTCAGAATAACACCCCTCTATCTGCAATTATTGCCATGTTTTTGTTTCTCCTATCTGTAGACATCACAGGCGCTCTGTCACCCCTCTTTGAATCACATCAGCTGCTACTGGAGCATGCCAGGAGCTGGGAACAGAAGTTGATTAAAGGTGAGATGCAGAGAAGAAGAATGCACACCTTTGACACATGCCTATAAACAAAGGTTAACTCACTGTCCCCTCTTTTGCAGCTTAGCCCAAAAGTGGGGTGAGTTTTACCAACCCAGACATKTCCAGCTACCTATATCCTCTGTTTCCCATCTCATTTTTCCTGAAGCCTCTCTAACAAGCTTCATGGGTGATTTCTGGGGTCAGGGTGATATATTTCTATTTGTATTTCATACCTCTCAGTAGAATAGTTTTCCATGAACTTATTTGGTTACTCCTGAACTCAGATGGTTTACAGGGAGTCAGCTGTAGAAAGGGCTGAAAATGAGATTTTTTTTTTTGCTATGGATAGTAGTCACATTCAGGCTCCTCTCTCCAACCAGCTGCCTGAAACATCCCACWCTATCTCATAGAAAATTATCTGCTATGTGGGTTAGCTTGAAGGGTCATTGAGCAAGTTGCTGGCTACATCGACAGCAGCCTTGCTCTTCCAGGATAGCTGTGGCCAAGTTACTTTTACTTCTCACATGTCTGCTCTTGGAATCAAGGAGAATAAGAAAAAAATAAAGATAAGGTCTGAGTTCACTCTGTTAGTCAGGCATGTAAGTCCACACCTTAGACAMTCTGAGAGTCCCCAGAAGTTCAAGGRTGTCCCAGRGCCTCTGAAAATCAGCTCCAACAGGACCCAATAACACCTGGAGTGGTGAGGAAAGGAATCCTGGCACTCCTTGTGCCTGCACCAAATCCCCTGACAGAACTGGCAAAGCACTGAATTTATTTGCTTTAGATTGAGCTGATTAGAACAACAGCTGGAAAGGTGAGTGTCTTTAATTAAGTGGACAATAATTTATGACTTGCAYTGGATGTCTCACAGTAAAAAATAAACTGTTTATTAATAATGGTTTTAAAGCTCAGTTCCTGTTTTAAGCAAAATAAATTTAAGTAAGCAGTCCCAGCTAAGCTTCTGGTAGGAGTGAGTTTACTGGGAAAATTAAACAAGCTAAAAAAGAAAGAAGCTACTCAGAATTTASTAGTGTTAATTTACCATCCTTAAATTTTAGGAGTAATGTAATGCAATGTAGCACTTACACTTCAAAGGTTTTCATAAGCCACTGGCAACAGGCAGCATTCTCTCYTGAATAAGAATTTAGAATCTCAGAACCTGTCTTTAATTTTGTATTTTCTTAGTGCTATAAATGAATTATTCGCACACACACACAATGTATATTTATATATATACACTCATGTATACTAATATTCATGTATACATAAATTGTTCCTGATGCAAAACAGGAGAGTTTCCCTGCACAAAAAGTGTCCAGTTCAAGCTGGCAAAGTCTCTAGAATGCAGCACAGGAGATGGAAATGGCAGCAACTAAACACCAGGTTTGTTACTGGATAAGGATCAGTTTCCTGTGATACATCAAATTCCTTCTGTAACCATGGATGGATGATTTACCAGACATTCAGAGGGATTTAGGTTTGCAAAGATGTAAATGGAAAACTTATAGACACTTCAATACCTAATGCTCAGGAGAGCTGGACATCTTGGGGGAATTTTGAGGATTTCTCTCTGTGCCTCTTTCTTTCCTAATTTGCTTCAACAGATGGAGTTYTCTCTGCCTTGGCTCTTCCTATTTAGAAAATGTCAAATCCAGTGATTTCCTTCCTCACCAGGAAGATCAGGAGAATGAGGCACTCCAGCAAACAAAGCAATGAAAAAAGGAAAGAGATGAAGGAATATGAAAAGATTAATGTATTGCTGCTCACCTTTACCAGATGTGAATGACCTATGAAATATTTACTGTCAGAACCACTGTCCTCATGTGGACAATGCTACCCAGAGCTGAGACAGCATCGCTGCTTTCCTTCTTTTCCACTGAGCAGGAAACGCTTGTGCAGACT
Organism: Malurus melanocephalus; assembly: GCF_030028575.1. Classification (NCBI taxonomy): domain Eukaryota; kingdom Metazoa; phylum Chordata; class Aves; order Passeriformes; family Maluridae; genus Malurus; species Malurus melanocephalus. Next base: position 1,017,131 of record NW_026623477.1, read on the forward strand.
TGGAAGAGAGGAAAGCTTCACACACGAAAGCAGAGTTTAGCTCCAACCCCTTATCTCAGCAGTGGTAGGGTATGCAGTTGGTCATGAGGGGCTGCTAAATGAACAGAACTGAACACCCACCTCCATCTCACAACAGACCTGAGACCTGTCAGGAATTCACTGTTCTATCAGCATTCATCACAGGACCCCTACGGTCCAAATGTAAACATCCCGGGCAGAGTTCTGCAATCATGGAGTCATTTCACCAAATCCTATGAATCTGGCACATTTATATTTTTATTTTCTACAAGCTTCGGTCCAATGCAGAGATATTCTCAGGTTGCCATCCTCTTTAACGCAATAAAGCTTTCTGTGCTCTCTTGCCCTCRGGTTCTGTTTCCCATCCATGCTCAAGAACTATTACTAAAGTAAGTACTGGAAATGCATGTCCTAGCACAGTTGCACAATATTTAATGGACAAAACACCTTTGTGTATTTAAAACAAAAGYCCAAAAGCTGACACACATCTCTGACAGTGAAGTTAGGAAGGAGTTTAACAAGAAGTCAATCTGTGAGCAACAGAAGCTACAAAGCCTTGTTTCCTTTGGCTCCCTGGCTCAGGGCTGGGCCAGTCTCTGGGTAGTAAMGCACAAAACCCAAGTCAGAACATCTCCTTTAGCGGGAATGCTTTTCCTATGAGTAGTCTGAGGGATTTGGAGATTTACTTCAGATTACAGGCCAACTTTTGTTCCTGATTGAGGGGCATGGATTTAATCTCTCCTCAGTGGCTTATCTTGCTATTGCTGACATACCTAGCTGTCTGCCAAATGTGGATGGAACATAACAATGTATTCAGGTGTGGAGTCTGATTTACAAAGGGATGGTGGAAAACTGTTTGGAAAAACCAGGCCTAAAAATCCCCCAGCAGAACTAAGTGATTATAGTCTGACTTGTCCACTTCAGCTATGTTAACTCACGGGAAGTTACTGAAGCAAGTTCACGAACCATCACTGATGCACAGCATGGGAACCCTGCTGCTTGTAATTTCTGGGAGGATTGGCTGGARCATTAAATGACAGCCATTTGTTGGACTAACAAACACAGAGCTCAGCATTCCTATAGGAAACACCAGCAACTTTTGATACAAGGCAAGTGAACATGGAAGATCTTTCCTTGTGGATGTGGCACCTGCAAAGGGGCAGCTGAATTTTTTTCATTGGAGTCATAACCTCTTTTGAGTAACATTTCCAAATGAAGGACTACTGACAAATCCAGACATTGTCCATTTTTTCCCTAGGATACATCCTGCTGGGGCTTTGTACAGGTCATTAATGCATTATCTGCTGAGCCATAAGACAACAAGCAAAGCTAGAGAAATGCAGTCTGGTGAAATTGGACAAAAAGATGCATGCGTTTGCTACTTAAATAAATAAATGTTTAAATATTTAAAACAAAAATTTTGGTTTGAAAGGAAAAGCTCCATGTGAGGGAGAAGTCAGATGAAAGCTGATGTTTTCTGGACCAACAACAGATATAACTACTGATCCAAAAAAACTTGAATACAGGAAGCTCTGCCAGGTTCCATTTGAATGGATAATGAATGGCTGGAGTAGTTAAGTGAAAAGAGATGTTGTGTGATGCTAATATATAAAGCTCCAAAAGGAGGTAATTGAATTGCTTTGATCAAGTAAAGAAAGAAAACCCCACCTTGGCTCTTCGAAGCAGAGATGGTTATCTTGGCAAAGCYGAGGAGGAGAAGTGGCCAAGCTTGCTCTGAGTCAGTGTCAGCAGCCTCCTGATGGCTCTCCATCTGACCTTGCTGTACAGGAAGGCCAYGAGACAGAGCAGAGCAGTGGCCTGAGTAGGAGTAATTCCATGACTTTGTCCAGGCAGTGCTATCCCCCTGCACCCTTGGGGACAAATCTCAATGTTTCRCAGGGCAAATGGCAAGGGGAGCCCCCAGACTCCACATGCAGAAGAGAATCTTTCATAGCAGCCTCAGGCATCCCCTCTGAACACAAATTTCAAACAAGACTACTCTGTTTCCTAGGCTTCAGTAGAAAAGCTTCATCTGCTATCAAAACACTTGAAATTAGGATATAATCCTGCTCTGAACATTAGCAACCAAATGACCAAAACATGCATTGTTTCCCAATCSTCTCACAGGGAGGGTGATACCCGGAGTTCTGGGAACTCGGTGCCTTTCCTTCCTTCATGTTCTCACCAGTAGAACCTCTCACCTACCTCAGTTTTACAGTGTTTTTACCTCCCACACCCCTTTGACTCCAGCTGTTTACCAAACTCCAGCCACTTTACTGGGCAGAAATGGAAGAATAAATGATTGTGAGAATATSTTGAGGGAGTGTAATCAGTGAATGAATCCAAATAGGGTTATTCAGCTATTGTTCATTCAGCACCGTGCCTGAGAGAAAAATGAAATTCTGACCTTTGGCTATTTTGTAACCTAAAAGCTGCTGATAATATTAAGACRAACATTTTCTTGCATACTTGCGGGAGACATCTGCTGAAATCAAAGRAAAGTTTCCCACAATTTTAGAGTTYARRGWGTYASAGCAACTGACATTTTCAGAACTCCTTGCAGTGTCCAGCACATCACCATTAAAAGGTGTGCTCCTCTTTCATGGAATTACAGCTATAGTGCTTGTAAAAAATCAGGCATCTTTGGCTACACTACTTCTGAAATCTGCTTAAACCTAGCTGTGTTCCTGAACCAAACACTTCTCAGGTCTTTGTTCCTTTATTAAACAGCACAAGGCTCAAAATCACAGTAYRTTTTAAAATAATATAAAATGTTTTACATGTCAAATTAGAAGTTACACAGAAAACTTCATGTGGACCATCTGTGTTTGACCACTGAGATAATATTAATTTCTGKAGTTCTGGGTCACAAAATTCTATTMATTTCAAAAGCTGGCTAAAAGATCACTTGGATTTTATCCTGTTGGCTTGATTCGTGTATATCTTGTACAACTTCCTAGCTGTGTAGATGACATGTTGCAGCAGTAAGCACAGAATACTTAGAGGAGTAAAACTGAGCAGTATTTGAACACTGGGACAGTTTTCAAAGGGCATTGCAAATACACTCAATCCATCATTTGTTTTGCATTATTCTAAACCACATATATTCCCTGGGGAATATAAGTAAATTTTGATGGGGAGAGGAATGGAAGAGGGCAAGGGAGGGAAAGCAAGAAAATATAAATACTTAAAGTGGAAATTAATATTGAAGAAACAGTTATTTGTGCTAAATAACTATTCCCAGGCTGAATATTAAACATTTTCTATTAAAATATAAACCAAACTATCTGTGTAACATAAGCATGGTTGAGAAACGGGAGTTTATTTCAAGTAAATAGAAATTTTTCAATTAAAATAATCACTCAACCAATTCTACAATTTAATCAAGGCTCTGCATGACTGCTGGGRTTTTGTGTATATACCAAGCCTTTGGTACACACTGGATCAGAGGACTGAGACTGTCCCAGTGCCCGGGGCTATTCCTAGAAATCCTTGAATTGCCTTCTGAAGCCCTGCACGTGCTTTCTCTGCCACAAACTGACAGTGATTCTATCCCACTGATGTTGGGCGAGGAAATGGGAGCATTCAGGTCACCTGTCTTGGACTGGGAGATCTCCCTGCCTCTTTTTCACTTCCCATTCCCCGATTCACACACACTAGAGATTATTTTGTACAGCTGCCTTCTTCCTTCCCCTGTTGGGAAAKCTTTTAAGGTTTTGTCTGGCCCTAAAATGAAATCTAACAGAAGGAGTAGGCAGTACCAAATTTTGGAAAATAATTTGGACAAGAGGACAAGCTTGGCTGTTCTTCCTGTTGTCCTGCCTATTGCTAGAAATCTCTGTCTTGATATTGTCTGAGACATCACTCAAAGGCCATTCATGAGCCGCCAGCCCTGGGTTTGTGCAGCTCCTTTTGATCCCATTCATGCTTTGGCTTCCTCAGCTTCCAGCAGCAAGAAGCTCCATGAACAAATCRTGCTTTTTCTGGACAAGAGCACAACAAAGCAAACAATGCCCGCACAGATGGGGTTTTGGCTTTCCTCCCTGCTCGCCTCAGTCCACCCCCAGCTGCAGAGGGTTGTGAAGGGACACAAAACAACCTGWGCAAGCACGGACACCTCGAGCTGAGCACGTGCACACAAGACATGCCAAGAGCCTTCATCCAGCCAGCCACGCCATGCTGGTCTGCTCACAGCTCCTCCCCTTGCCTTGCAAACATAAATCAGAGCAGGGAGAAGGAAAGCTGGCCAGTTCATGCCTGTGCTCTGCAGAGGAACCCCTGCATTACAGAACTTACCCCAAAGACAGCTCTGAGTCTCCCTCAACCCCAATCCTTCCCACAGTGTTTTCTGCAACGTTTTCCCTTTTCTTTTTCTTTCCTTTTTYTTGCACAGAGGAGGGTAAAAGGAAAACATACAACATGCTTGAACAGGAAAGAAACTCCCAGGTGGGCTTTCAGGGACGGCTGGTTATCTTTAGAATTATGGTTGTGTTCAAGCCTCACTGTGCCTCTCSTTACCCACAAACTCCTCACAACTCAGTCAGTCCTTCCAGGGAGACAGGAAACAAAGATAAGCTCACTCAGTGCTTTTGAGGTGGTGACCAGGGGCAGGAGAGTATTTCTTAAAGCTGCTGCTAGTGGAGGTCCAAGATTTCACTCCTTAGTCCTTCTCCAACCTGTAACATATTCAGCTCACTCATCCTGCAAACATCCCATGGACCTAATGATGTTATAAAAACATGGTGCAGCATCAAATTTTTGCAAGACAAAACAGCAACAGGGGATGCAAATCAAGTGCTGGCAAGAAAAGCCTTGCTAGAACAAAATAATTTCCAGACTGGAGAGCAGAGGGAACATTATCTGCAGAGAAGTGGGTTTCTGAGTTGCTTTGATCAAATGAGCTTCAAAGGTGATTGCAGCCCCATAAGTGTTTTCCTAAGCAGTATCCTGTSAGATGGGAAGGGCAGAATTCAGGCAGAGGCTTTCTCCTGTACAAAAGCCTTGCCACTGACATTGTCAAGGGATCTGTTGCACTCCATTGTGTCCATAATCTTCAAATTAAAGCTCCCTAAATCCACAATAGTCTAATAAACCACAAGCCTGTAACAGCCCCTTCAATTTTCCACGTTAATAATCCATGGATTAAGAGTCCCTCTGCTGCTACAATAGCCAGAACTGATCTTCTCTACTGTGTCAATGACCCATGAATTATAGGGCTGTGTCTCAGATGGTTAGATAATACTTCACTCAAGTCCCAGTGATAGATTTTTCTAACAGGGCARATTCAGGACTCTGTTTTGAAGTAAAAGCACATCATGGCATTCTCATTTTTGGGAGTGCTCTTCCTATTCCTCTTGACAGTATCCSCACACAAAAGCACAGCCCCCTTTTTATCATATCAATCCGTTTGTTTTGCAATAAATGGCCTAGTCACCTTTCATTTACAACTGTACATTTAATATGTCATATGAAATTTTAATGAGAGGCACAATTTCATAACTGGTTAATCAACTGATGCAAAATATTTCCATTTTCTTGTAACAGGGTCTTATAATACCCTGGAATATTTTATACTGATTTGCGGAYGGCACTTCTTAACACATTTGCATCACTTAATAACCCTTTATTACCCATTTACTGTGAAGTACACACAGCATCTCCAGCAGTGAGATCAGAGGGCAAAAGGAAGCAGAGCAGAGTCACTTCAGAACCACTGCCYAAACCCATCATCTGTAAAATGCTCATCGACTTTTCCGATCAGCAACGAGCAGGCTTCAGTAACAGCCRCATGATTTCACCTTTGCAAATACCACTGCAGCTGGCAGCCTGGATTTTGTGTATGGGTGGAAGTGCCCTGTCAGCCACTGGCATGGAAAGAGATGTGATGGGTAGGAGCAGACAGATTGTCTCCATGGCATTTTCACTGGGGAGCGTGGTCCCAGGAGCACGTTGTCTGCCGGAACAGAATGCCAACGCAATTACTTTTTATCCCCCTTTACTTTTTAAAGCAGAAACCTTCATATTGATCTCAAAGCCACACAACTCATTGCACTTTGTTGCAGGGTTGTTAAGCCAAGGAATGCCTGTTAGGTTAGCCAGCCATGTCTTCATCAAAGCCTGCCTGTTCCATGCCATATCTTTTACAACATTTGGTTCAGACTCCTATTACTTGGAGCATTTAAAACTGCACTGTCAGTTAAGCTAGACATGGGAAAAGGCTCTGTACTGCAAAGAATCAGCTACTTTCACCTCTGCTACAACATCTTAATGTGTATTGAACAAGAAGGTTGGTTTTATTTTGTCCTTTGCAGGGTGATAAATCATCTACTCAAAAGTTAGAACAGCAATGCTTTGGGGCAGGTAAGACTGTGGCCATGGCTTAGGTGCCGTGATGATTCCCAAYAAGGAAACATCCAATGCTTTCTGAAGAAATGTATTTATTGATTTTCTGGTTTTCCAGACAGTCACTGGAGGTCAGTTTTGTAAAACACCCCTAGAGGCAATGAGAGTTTATTAAATAAGGGTCCTGAGTAAAGACTTGTTAACATCGATTCTGGAGCTTAACTCCACTCTYAAATCTGCCAGTGTCAGGAAGATCAGTGAAGCATCTATAGACAATTAAAATTATAGTCAGAGTCACAGTGAGGCAATCACTGTGGTGGCTGATAGAGAGTGAAGTCAAATCTCTTCTGATGCAACAAAGAGAGAATGATAGGAGCATAGAGCAGTAACAGATTATGAACTTTTACTGTTTGTGTAGCAGTTGTGACAAGCATCAAGCCAAAGTGAAGTAAGTTTTGTGCTGCTGGCTACCACTTGTGACGTGATCCTGCAGCAAAACCCTGCACTGCCACAAGTAATTGGATTCCCCTTAGCTGGCTGCCTGGTTTACAACTATGAGAATCTCAGCTCTTTCTTCACTCTGGTGGAGATTTTAATGACTTTATCGTCTTTTAGAAGATAATAAAACAAGGGTCGGAATTGCCCGCATATATCTTGGGTTGCAGCTTAGATTTGTGAGACCAGATGTACTGCACTAAATGGCAAAAATAAAGAAACCTGACCCATTTTCCTCGCAGAGAGGCACTAAAATTCTGTCATCAATTCATTTCCCTTTGCAAACAGGTGTAAGAACAATAACTGTATTGTCATCAGCCAGCAAATAGAATAAATGCTAGRAACAAGCCCATGCTAGCTGACCCACGTGCAAGAGAAAGTGCAGTTTTATCTCCTACAACTGCCAGGACCTGAGCAATGACTCTCCCCCCAAATTTTGATACAAAGTCAGCATTGTCTTCTGAGCCCATCTCAGCCTTTAAGGTGACCTTGCGGTATTTTTCTTGGTTGTCACGCTGAGCACAATGTTTATCTTGTTATACTGTTTATACAGAGCAGACTATTTCTCCATAAGGAAAATATCTAGTGTCAAGCATCTGAAARTGCAGAGGACCATGGAGTCAGCGAKGGTCCCTGCTCCAAAGGTGRGCAACCAGGGGAACACAGTGCCAGCAGTGAGCTCCCAGTGCCCAGTGATGGCCCCCAGACCATCCCGTGACACAAACAGCATCAGCATCACATTCACTCACTCACTGAGCCCTCATCAGAGCAGTAATTGATAGTGTGAGACCTGTGGCAGCTTTTCAGGTTGGACAGTGCTGCAATTCCCATTTAATGATGAAACACTGAGCCTGTAGAAGGGGAGCACATGCAACTGCCACACAAACAGCAGAACCTGCTGCTCCTCTCGTGCCAAGACGGCCTAGTCCCCAAGGTGAATGGGGTCAGAAGCCCCACTGGGTGCTCCTCAGCYATCCTTTGGAGATGAGGGCAGGAGGGACACCTAAAGGACAGCTCAGGATATCCCCAAGCCCACTRCACTGGGCAGAACTGTGCAGGCTTTGGATTACGTGAGCTTGCCCACCCCTCCGTCCCCCCTGCCTCCAGCATACCCCTACGTGCTCTCAATATACACACAGCTTGTTAGCAGCTCTGCAGGGTTCCCAGGAGCAGTGAATGAACAGAAACAGGGATTGTATGATCATAACAACCAGCTCAGTTTCTTCTGTCTCCTAAGCCCTCCTCCCCAAGCACCGGAGGAGTGGCTCTGGAGGAAAGGCCATGAATTTTTTATTTCCCTGACCAGAGGGTGATTTTGCCCGGTCAAAGCTATATACATTGTTCCTCGTTACTAGGGCAACAGGTACCTTACAAATGCTGATAATACATAAACTAATACAACTCTGCGGTTTGCTCTTTCTTTCCAGAGCAGCTTAATAACCCGTGTGGATGCTGCGAGCCGCCTCCCTCCCGCTGGGATAAATGAGCACTTCAGGAAGTATTATCTCCCTCCAGCCTGGACTCCATGGTGCCCGCACAAAGAGGAGGCACTGAACTGGGGAGCTGGGCCACTATCAAAAGGCAGAGTGGTTTCAGAAAGCTCCAGGGAGGAGTGGGAACGGCTGTGGAAGCACCACACAAATCTGCTGCGGCACTGCTGCCTTCCTGAAACAGTGGAATATCCAGCGGGAGGAAATCCTGGAGCAAACACTCCGTATTTCCACCATGGCCCCATCAGCAGCATCAAGAGCTAACTGGATTAGGGGCTGTTTGTCAAAGCCCACCTCGCCCCCTCTCTCTTGTAAGAGCCCCTTTGGTGCACATGCCCGGTTGTTGAGAGAACACTCCCGTTCCCCAGTGCTCTGGTGGTGAGAGCAGGGTTAAAATGCTTCACTGCTCTCCTTAATCCCTCTCACATGATTTAGTCAACACCAGTGGGGGAGAAGGACTTGCAGGTTTTGCCTGGGTGGCTCCCTCCTCTTCAGAAGTCGGGGAGGAGGGTTGAGGCCAGCACTGAGCTCAGGCTGGATGCTGTGGGAGCTGCAGAAACCATCAACACCAGCCAAAAAGGCACCAGAGGATGCATCTGCAGCACCCACAGGCTCAGGAGCTGCTCCTGCTCTAGTCCTGAGGCTTGCTTTATTCACTGCTCAGCACCATTTAAAGCTTGAAACAGAAAAGGCAAATAGACATCCAAAATACACCTTTCTGCTCCCATCCAGAGCTGCTGTTCTGTGAAAGGGAGATGATCATTGTGAAGTAACTGAGGGAAAAGGCACCAGGAAATAGGGAYAAGTGCACACAACTGTGCTGGATGCAATCCTCCTCAGTGGACCTATGCACCAGTGATCTAGCTGCAGAATTGAATTTTCAAAGGCAACTCCTTCTGGTAGAGAAGATGAATAAGTGGCCTTTTTTCTGGGGACCAGAGATAGCTTGAGGTGCAGTAGGCTAATAAGAGCTCAAAAGAAAATCATACAACCCATGAACCAAAGCAACTCAAAACATAACAACTGATCCTCACATTTTTCCTCCCTTCCAGTCCTGTTTTGGGAKTTTGTTCTGTTTAGTTTTTTAGAGAAAGAATCATAGGGGCATATATTTCAACTATTTTGTGCTCGCTACCAGTCAGCCCCTTTGTCCCATGAGCTAACAATAACACAAATAACTTAAATAATGTATGTTTAACTTCCTTCCAAAAGCAAAACACAGGATGGGTAGTGTACTCTCTCTCAAAGAGCTTTACAAGCACAAAACCAGGACAGTTTTACAGACCCCATTCTTGTCCTGGACGACTTGCTGCTGCTGCAGGACAAGGGGCTTTTATTGAAATCCCAGCAGAAAAGTAAACATTTGAAATAAAGCTAAACAAGAGTTTAGTTGTTGAAGAAAAGACAGTCATCTGTCAGCATATGGCAAGCGAGCTCTTAAGAGCTGGGTGCTGAGTTGGGACTGCAACATTTGGGTTTAACCTCTGCAGTCTGAATCCCTTCTACCTAATGAGAGGGCTCCCTGCTGGATCGAATTTGCAGCGCTGTTGGCTGCTGGAAGAGCTGTTCATTTGCCAAACAGATCCGAGGAAAACAAACCTGGGTTCCAAGCCTCAGAATCACCGAAATATGCTGCTGGAGAATTGCCTCCAGGAAAACTCTGTGAGCTCACCCTGCCCCATTGAAAGGCAGCAGCAAAAAGTGCCTGTCTTAGGTGTGAATTCATCATCACCTTCCCATTCTGTCTCCCCAGACCCTGTTCTCTAACCAAGCCAAGCTTTCAGGGGACACGTGGACACACAGGTAAGGGGAAGATATTGCCCTGAATTCCAACAGGAAATACTTCAGCCCAGAAAGACATGAATATGCTTCATGTCAGGGAAAAAAAAACTAAGAATGGCATTTCTTCAGCCAGAAAAGGAAAGAGCTGAGGATAGGTGCATCTGATTGCTTTCTCCAGCTACCTCATGGGTGGCTRTGATGAAGACAAAGGCAGATGGTCTTGCCTTATACAGGGATTGGCCTAAATGACCTGCAAGTTTTCTTTCCAACCTCAATTGTTCCGTGATTCTGTGAAACCATTCCAGTAAGAATTGTTTGCAGAACACGACATTTCAAGTAATTGACTCCTGGAGAATGTGTAAAGCTCAGTTTCACCATAAACTCAAAGGAAAAAAAAAAATCTATGAAGTCCTTCCTTTGCCTCTGGATGACTTGCCAACCCAAACACCTGTTTCATATGGGTAGAATGCAACAAATAGCTGACCCATATCTGTAATTAATCTTGAGGGCGTTTTGATTTTTCAGGGGATTAATGCACTCAGTGTCTTTAATAGAAAACAAAAAACCAAAACAATCYGAACCTTCTTGAAATCAAGCAAAACCTAAAGCAGATGGCTAGACAACAGTTGCAAAGCAAACAAATATTCCATGGTTCAGCTCAACTTCAAAAAAGTTCAGCACCAAAAACCTGAGTAAGCACAGATAGAGTGTTACCTTTGGCAATCAGCAGGGCTTCAGATCTGCAATATCATTTCTGATCTATGCAGACTGCTAATCAAAARTGACTATTCAGATTCTAATCAAAATAAACCTTCAAATTACTTCAGATGTAAACCATGGTTGAGACTGAAATGTCAAGTATTCAAAAAAGTTCTTTGACTGAACTAAGGACATACAGACAATCTTGTGCCAGCAGATTGTGCTTCAGTTTTGGGTTACAYAGTGCATGTGGAAACTAACAGAAGTGGTCTACCAGCCCTGTTTCCTGCTCTGCTTTATCAGAATGACACCCTCTGACCTTGGCAAAAGCAAGGGACAAYTCAGCATGGCGGGAAATAGCAAGAGCAGGACATTTTTGTAATCACATTTTTTCTTCATGACAAAGTTGKACCAGATGATCTTTCAAGATCCCTTCCAACCTGGGCTGTGCTATGAGTCTGTGCACCATTTCTCATATGCAACAGAAATATCTTAAAGCAGCTGAAATTTGCAATGTGCAATGCCTTACTGAACCTCCCTCCTCCTCAAGATACACTTTTGACTCGCTTGTTCTAAAATTCTTCTTTAGAAATCACTTAAAATGAAATATTTCTTTCCTTCCTCTTCAGATTCCCAGGTGTTACCCAGTTTCTCTGGCAGGCGAGCAGGAGTGACACCATGCCTTATTTATAGGACAGAAGTGCTCTGGGAAATCCATTGCTGGGATATATGGAAGGGGGAGGAGGTGAGAGGAAGAGAGCACAATCWCTTTYTACCCTGGATGAGGCTGGAATTGCTGCACAGACCCCTTCACACCACAGCCCCTGAGAGTGTTGACAGGCACGGATGATTTTGCCTGGTATGGAGGATGTGGGAGGGAAGGATTAATTACAGCCCACGTTGGTGCATCTGAGCTGCTTCTGATTGGAAAACCTGCTCTGGGACTGCCATTGAGGTGGCTTTGCTGAAATCCCTGTCGCCAGATATTCAATTTATCCTCTCTCATGTTGCTTCTCAATATCTACCAACACCGCTGTATCTGGCCTGTGCAGAAGCACCAAAACACAAAGTTTCTCCTCCCTGTGCCCCAGACAACATGAGGCATCTACAGCATTTCCCAAACATCTATCTTGCTAGAATTTCTTTTTCTTTTTGATATTTTAGTACCAGCCTCTGGCAGACACAGCTTAAGTTTCAGCATATTAATCAAACTCCTCCACACCCCATCAGCACTSATCTTGGCACACAGCTACTTTTGTCTCAGAGACTCCTTGAACTCTGTGCCCTGAGTCTACAGAAATTCCCCCCATCCCTCAAACCTCAGGAGACAGACAAGGCAATGGTCYTGGAGGGGGGTGCTGAGAGACTGAGGAAGAGGAGAGAGCACTGAGGGCTCCCAGTTGTTAATATTACTCCATCAGAAAGCATTTTAGGACTAGAATGAAGCCTAAACCTTGCAACATGGTTTCTTAACACTGGAAAATATAARGATGAGATATGTCATAGTTAAATGTGATTTTTTTCCCCCTCCTCATTCTTGGACATGTCTGATGTGGAAAAGGAGAAGCGGGGGACAAAGTACAGCTTTCTTTCTCTCTAGAAGTCAGGATATCTTCTCATGACAAAATACATCTGACAGTTTCACTGCTCCTCCTAGGTCTCTCCAGTTGACTGAAAACTCAGTTTGTAAGAGAAACTGGAAGTATGTGGCAGCAACAAAGGGTATTTTGCTGCTAACAGTGGGTCAGAGTGCCCCAGACCAGAGAAGAGAGTCCTAAAGCCCCATCTTTCCATCAACCCATCCCAAAAACCCGTTTGTTTCACTGATGAAACACAAGCCGTAGACCAATGCCTGCAATCAGATATCTCGTACCCACAAACAACAGTTCCTTTGATCTTCAAAAGGGTTTCACTTCTTTGATTATGAGTTTATCAGTAGCACCTACTCAGGCTGCAGACACACACAGCCTCAGCCCATTGTGATTGCAGGTACACAGCCAGCAAGTGCCCTTTTTGCCATATCCAACTCATTATTGAGGTAAACTGCCTCAGCTTTTGCAGGAGAACAGCCTTTCTTGGCAGGTGCAACAGGGTGAGCTTCTGGAGGTATCAGGAACAAGCACAGCTGATAAACCACTTGCACTGTGACTTTCTCCCCAAGATGAACTCTCAAATACACCATATTCCACATCAATCCCCATCACAGTGCATTAAACCTACAGCACCTTAGATATGGTTTGACTCTCCAGCACTGTCTAAGCAAAAGGGTATCAGGTAAAAGAACCCCACAAGACACGAGGAACATTTAGAATTATGGATAGGAAAGGATGCTCTTTTCACTCACACCAARTTGCAAACAAAGACAGACATGATATTGGGGACTGTCACACAGGCAGGTACAGCCCAAAAATGAAAAGAAATGCAGCATCAGCAAAGAGAGAGAAGCACTGCAGCAGTAATTTATTACTTTGAATCCTTATTTGGTAGCTGATTTAGTTTCTGATCCATATGGAAACGCTGACAGGGCAGCCCAGAACACCTGCTGCTGTTTAGGCAAAAAAGCATTAAAACAAGGGTAAAAAAAATAAAAATAACAGTTGGTTATTTAATATTTGCCAGCCTACAGCTAATTCTATGAAATCTGGTTGATTTTAATAGCAATCTGCTCAGCTCCCCACTCTTTACAAGGAGATCAAATTCTGTTTGAGGTGCTTTGTGATGAAGTTGTGTCATCCAACTGTGAGTGGGGAAGAGGGACTTGCCAAGGAAGCTCCTCTGGCCATGCCCACAGTCTGCTCCCATTCCTGCTCCCTCTGTTTCATCWCTGCTTTCTCCAGCCTCCTGCTGCTGGTCCAGGCTCATGAGCTCTTTGCAATTCTTTCCTGCAGGCATCATCCAGCCAAATACAAAGATCCTGCCAGAAAAGCAGGACATTTCTATAGGAATCTAGAATATTTCTAAAAATATTTAGAACCAGAAAAAATGGGTCAGATTTTTTTTTTTTTAAAAAGGGTTAAACTCCCTTTCCAAAAGGGAACCAGCTTTTTCAGAAAAGCTCAACATGCYGTTTAACTTATTCAAATGTCTCAAAAAATCCTGGCCTCCATTACAGTATTGAACACCTGGAACTGGACACGCTCGGGTTTGGATGTCTGCTCCCAAAAGCAACAATAGCTTATGCTGTTGTGGGTAATTCAGTTTTGGAAGCAGAAGCCTTGATTTATATGAACTCAATGCTAATGGAGAATTACTTCCAGTTTGTTACMGATTTCAGCACTGAAATTAGGTGGTTTCCTTGCCAAATTTGGGTCCAATATGAATCCAATSCAATGGGTTTTGAAGAGCTCCAGTCCTTTTTATAATACTGCAGCGTGGCTTGCAAACCAGCTTTTACATGTTTGGGGTTACCCAGCACTACAAAGTGTTGTTTTATCAGATGCAGCTGACTGAAAAATGAAAAGAACACTCCCTCTTTTCCTCCCACTCTAAAAGCATTTAAAATGCAGCGTTTCCGGCAACCTGGCTGGGTGGAGGCAGTTGGCAAAGTGGTTTGTAATGTATAAAATGCAGAGGGACAGATGTTCAGCTGATGGCTTTAACAGATACAACAGCAACTCGAGGATGACAGCTCTATTAGATTWCAGGAGGTGATGTGTCACTTGTGCAGTAGGCTACTCCACATCTTGATAAAACCYACTTTTTATGGGGTGAGACGAGAGAGATCCAGATAAAAGCGACAGAAGAATGCTGGTTAGCCATAATCATGAACTCGACTCAGGATTTGCTGGAAATCACGTTAAATAGGAGCTCACATCTGCAGATGAGCTCTGTGGCATTCCCATTTGGCAGCAGAGCYTCTCTGTGCAGCCCACTGCTCCCTGGTGCATCCTTCACCTGGCTCTTACACCCAGGTGTAGCTGGAACTCTTGTCAGAGTCGGACAACTGCCCATGATGGACYTTTAGAGAAGATCCAGTCTCAAACTAAGTAATATGACAGCCAGTGACAGAAGCCAGGCTGGAAATCCATATGATCCATGAAGCAGGAGCAGTCTCATCTCCAACAATATCCAAACCATCAGTTTTAGCTACTCCAGTCTTTGCTCTCTGYCTCTGACCTTCTTCCACTTCATCTTGCATTTCCTTTTTAAACGTCTTTTTCAGCTCTTGGGTCCCAGGTGTTTCTCTTTCTTCAGCTGACACTCAGGCTGTGCATCAGGCAGCCATCAGGACTTGGCAAAGGTTTCCTGGGTCAGTGAAGGAAGACCCTCAGATCCAGATTTTTGCTATTAGAGTTGTCAGTCATGCAAGTCCTTAGGGACTGTGAGAGCATGAAAATTAAATCTACGGACTGAATTAGCCCGCACTTTCATTTTTTCTGCCTTAAGTGCACATGTGCTCTTGTCATCTTGTCATTTTCATCACTGCCAGTGACAGTCCTCAACAAAATAGTGGCCTAAACCATCCAATTTCTTATTCTTGCTGCAAGCTGATTCACAAATATGAACTCTGCAAATTGCAGTTACTTATTCTGCTTCATCTACCACATTTTTATACATAATGCTTAGGTAGCACTTGCAATCAAAGCAATTTTGAGTGATTTTTTGTTTTGTTTCTTAATCTATATATAGGATTTTTACCCCCCCAGGACAAAACAAGGAAAGTTACTCTTTTCAAACTCCAGCTRTGCTGAGATTCCTAAAGAATTAGACCAGCAACTTGGAGCACATGAGGAGAATTTGCCCAATAAAATACAAATCAATKTCCTGATATCAACAAGTAGGAGAACCTGAAAACATCTGCATCCTGCCTAGCAATCAGTCACAGGAAAAGGTAAAACTATTATGGTGATTTTGACCTGTCTCTCAGTCCTTGGCCAGTGACTGGGAATCAAAACACCAGAGCCSCTGGAGATCCAGGGCAGGGAGCAAACAGACAACAGCTACAGAGAAAGCAATACTTTTTATTTTAAAGGTAAAGTTCACTTCTACCAMCCTTTCAGTCCAAAACCTCTAGCCAACTAAGATAAAACCCAAACCCATGAAAGCTTTTCCTTCACATCCACATTCTACAGCAACATCCTTTCTGCAAACACTAACACAAATCAGACAGAGGAACTTGTACGGGTTTTAGGAAAGAGAGAGCAGATGACAACCAAGAGCTGTGCAAACCCCTCAGTGTGAGGACCCAGAGGAACACAAGCAGAGTTTCTGTCCCTCTGCTGCAGCCATGCACAGCCTGAACAGAAATAAAAAAACTGGTGAGAATTCACATAACTAAACAGCAGCCCAGATTTTCAGGTGCGATGAGTAAGTTGCTTACATGATTTTTGTTTTTCAATTTTAAGGTTTCTTAAAAGACCTGAGCAGCTGGAACCCTCTGCCCTTGCTGGAAAATCTGCTTCAAACTGGGCAATCTTAAAAAATGYAAATAATTCACAGACACTAACTGAGTCTCTTGTAAAGCTACATTTCCTGGGAAACTTAGCAACAAAGGCCAGGATTTTGAGGGATGAAGTCAGAAAAACCAGGGGGCTGAGGACTACTCTTCCTGGGTCACCTATATTTGTTGAAAGCTAAAACATRTTGAGCTTGTCTTGTTTAAAAATAAAAAAAAATCAACACAAAGCAGGTCCACAACTCAAGACATGTGAGCACCATGCTCCCATTTTTGACCCTCTGTGATTAGAAATTTGCTTCAAAGTTCCTAAATCACAGACTGACACGTGGTACTAACCTTAACAAAGCAGGAGAGATTTCTACCATGGTGCTAATCTGTCCTGTTCTTTCTTCTGGGACACGTCCAACATTTACACTCATTTGTTTAAATTGTGATTTTTATCCATGAGTGGTGTAACTGTAAAGTTGCATTTTATTTGCAGTTTTCTGCTCTGCCCCAGCAGTTTCTGGTTTCCTGAAAAACCCAAGAGGAGGAGTACAGGGAGGATAGGAAGTGCTGTGCAAAGTGTCAAGGCCATTTCAGTGGTAAGTTTCTTTTCCAGGCTGGATTGCAGGAGAAAGGTAGTCTCGAGGGGGAAAAACAAAATGAACATATGTACTCAGTAAATTCTTGATGCTTCATGAAAAATCTTGGCCCAGGTACAGCTACGGCTATTAGTCCAAAGTAAAGCTAGTGGGAAAAAATTTCTCATACACGAACTAAACAGTTTAAAAGTTGAACTTAAAGCCTTTTGCTGAATAGATGTCCAAACCACATGAATTATTTCATGCACAAAGTAGCTAGACAAAGAGCTAAGAAACAACAGCTGAAAATCCTGAAAAAAACCCCAAACCTCTGTATTAAAATTAGAACATTAAGAAGGTAAATCTCAATTCTCACATTGAACATCACAGAGTGTGGGATGTCTTCAATGGGGTACATGAAGGGGTATTTACCTACTCTTTCTGCATGCCCCTCTTTCCATAAAAACCTTCTTCAACATGTGATAAATGACACTGGAAAAGTTTTGGGGAGATGTTTTGGAACATCATGGAAATAGCTCCATATATAACCCTATCTGAAGGGCAAAATTATTACTGAGCAAAAAAAATCTTGCTGTGGAATTGGCTTAAAAACACATCAAAGCTAGGGATATTAAAAAGCAAATATTTTCTTACTAAAAAAATCAACCAAAAAACCCCACCAGCCCAACAACACAAAACCCCAAAACACCCTTGAAGGATCTCCCAAGCCCCAAATCACTGTAACCAGCCAGAGGAAGAGTTTACCTTCCACCCTATAATGGATGTCAGGTCAGCCAGGGAGCCTGGAAGGATGGAAGTCTCACATTCCCAACTAGGARCAGTGGCACCATTTTGAATTAAAATATTTAGGTTGTTAATGGCATATTATTGTGCCCATAGCAAATAAACATTTGAGCAAAGAAAAAGAATAGCTTTGACTAGAACAGTCCAATTTCCTTTTTTTTCTTAAGGAAAGTATTTAAGTTAGGCTTTTTGCCAGACACAGGAGAACATCATTTCTGCAAGTATTCTACTTGTAGATAGACCCTATCTACACATGGAAAAAAATCCAAAACCCATCAAAAAAGGTGAATCCATTGAAAGTCATCTCCTCACCAAAAAAAGATCTTTCCCACAGCTTGATATCTCAAGCAGAATTTTCCATAACAAAAGAAGGAAGAACAGCTTTACCCATTTAGAGCAACTGAGATTTGGCCCCCAGACRTTCAGAAATCAAAAACACACAGCAGATGAAATTATGTCTCACAGCAGAAATAAATATTCAACTTACTGTAGGAATGTCCCAACGGACAACTTTTCTAGAAATAAATTTCAACTTGAATTCATTTAGTTTTGCAACAGATGCTTTGAATTTGATTCTGCTGGTTCTCAAAAACCATGAGACAACAGCTGACCTTAAGCCTTATCTTCCTATCACCCTCATTCTCGTATCAATTTATAAACTGCTGGATGGAGTTAAGAGCAGAATCGATCCCCTGTTTAGGATTTATGAACCATTTGGAAGAGCTCAGCTCTCTCTGACTTTATTTTRCTCTCATCACCAAGGCACATTCATTAAATGCTGGTAAAGGATCCCTGAGCAGTTTCTAAGGATTGTGACACAGCTATTTAAAGCCTTTTGGGTCCAAACAGTAGTTACCCAGCACCAATCTGTCTTTCCAAGCATCACATTGGCAGACATCAAAAAGGGCTGAGTATTTGATGAGAATTTTGCCAGATGATCCGGGAGCAGCAGAAAAGTTACAGACTTTGGTGCCTGCACAGGGTTTAGCTCAAAGCACCTCTGATGTAGCACCACAAGATTAATGCTCAGTATCTTTAATCATTCCCTACAGTATTTGAAATAAGAATAAATCTAAAGCCTCTCAAATGAACATTGTTTATAATCTTGGACAGAAAACAATGTGGGAGTTAATGTGCATGTAGAATACAATATTAAAACTCCCTTCCTATTTTCCTGTTTCTTTGAAAGGGTCCAAGTGAAAATAGCACTGTTCCCTGAGTTATCTGTCAAAGGRAAATGTTKCTGTGAATGCCACCAGCTGTTTTATATCATAATTAAGGGATTGGTTTGTTATTGGTGCTTACAGRAAAATATATTTTACTGATAACTACAGCATAAATATTTATGCCAATTAGTTACAGTAAAATAGYTAATAAAGAGCTTTAAGCAGTTATTATACTACCTGCTAGCAGTGCAACTACTAAAAGTATCTTGAATAGTAAATAGAAAAATGAATGTTGAGAATAAGGGAATCTTCATACTTGCTCTCTTCTTGAATACAAGGAGAGACTCTAACCCAGCTCTTACTGTGCTCTGTGATGATTCTTTTAATCACAAATGTGTTGAAATGCAAATGCTGTCACTGAAACTGTGTGGCTGATGTCTGCAGTACCTTGTGTACCTTTTTTTTCCTATCCTGCAAATGAGTTTGCTTCAGTTTTGCTGCTCTCCAACTAYAATTTGTTAGCAAATCTCTCCGCTCGGAAATTCACACAAACGATGTTTTAAGCAAATATTGGAGCATGCTAATGAGAGACAATATTTACATTTGCAAAATATATTCATGAAACCCCAGTTAAGGTGCCACAACCACTTATCCAAGGTTAACTTTACGTGCACTGGAGATTTTACAGACTTCAGGACCACTGCAGAGCTCAAATAAAGTAACTCAGATGTGACCCTTCAGAAAACAACAGCAGCATGAACTTCCAGTCATTTACATCTGTGAGAAGCATCTGCTTAGTTTAATTTATCTATTTAGTTCTTATTAAGCTGCTTTTAAATTCTTAACTGCACAGAGGTGAAACTGAATTCAGAGAACCCAAGAGATAAGAAAAACATAATGAGAAATAAWTAATAATTGGAAAGTTGTTTAAAACCAGTGATAGACAAAATTGCTGAGCGCAAACATGCCCTGTTGATCTGACCCTATTTCTTATTTAAAAACAGAAAGAAWAATTCAACCAAAATTTGGTTACAAGTGTGGATTATTCAAAACATAAGTGAAAACATACTCTGAGGATTTGTCAAAGTAGACATAATGTGTGGGGAAAAATTAGAGATCTTTAAAGTAACTGAAGATTCTTTGCATTTTGTCACCCTCCCGAGATTTTTGCACATGAGGACCTGTTTGTCCCCATCCAAAGCTTTTTCAAACCATGTTTGCAACCCCACAAGACAAAATCAGGGYTTTCAACGAACACCTCAGGCACAAGTCTTTATTTTTCTTGGAAGATTTCAYTTGGAAACCTAGTCTAATAGTTTTGGGCTGTGAAACAGGCCAAACTTTTGGATTCTGAAGGGAAAGGATTTCCAATGAGCTCTGGGTGAGCTGATATCTACAATCTGTCATCACTTCCCTGCTGGATGCAGCTACTGGAGAGGGCTCCCTCCTTTACCCTTCTCAAGAATTTGGTTGTTTCTGGTATGAGGAAATATCCACCAAGGTTGTGCCAGGTATCTCCAGCCCCGTGTGTTTGGGCTCTCAGCTTTCCTCACAGATAAGGAGAACGTGCTGTGCGTGAGGCCATGGCACAGTGACAGCATTAACTCCCTCTCTCCAGGCCCCTCTCCACACCTTCCCTCTGCTGTTGCTGCATTTCCTTCCCCAGCACTCTAAAATGACCACGCTGAGTCCTGGCATTGCCCCCCAGCATGTCCAGGGCTCTGCAGAACTAAATCTCCCACTCAGGGTTTCCAGTTTGCTCCCACAGAGTGTTTTGGGATGCTGAGCACAATCAGGTATATGCTCACAAAATCCTGCTATTCTGTGCTGCCACTGAGCTGTCTTTCACAAAAAGAATTATCTGTTCATCTGTCCTATCCAGAAGAAATGCCTAACCAAGATTTCCTATTCTAGTTCATGTCAGTTTTCATTAAACCTTTTGTTTCTACAATCTGAAGCATCAAGCTTTGAATGGGGTRTTATAAATGAAGATTGTTTTATCTTCACCCCTCATAGAATAGACTCCTGACTTAATATAAAAAAAAAAAATTGAAAGAATGAAATCAGACAATGATGTTATTAGAGAGCTCCATATCATTGTAATTTGAAGTCATTTTCTAAATGGATCAAGAAATCATAACAGACAAGTGACTGAATAATACCACAGATGACTGCTTTAACAAGAAACGTTTTCCCTATTTTCATCTGTGATGTGTACACAGACAATAATAACGATAGCATGGAAATAATTTCTTTAATTACTRTGTGATAGAGTATAATGGAATAAAATGGCTATTGTTGGCTGGGATTAGGATCAGATGGATGCCTCAGAAGGAAATCCCCAAGATGTGGCTGGACAAACACCAGGCACAAATACATGCAGAAATTCCACSAGGCACTTTGTTAGTGGGGGCATTCACTGAATGGCAGCTGATAAGGTTTTCAATAACATGGACACTGCTAGTTGTATAAGGCTCTGTAATCTAAACATAATTAAAAGTGTTAACAATTTTGTAGCCTTTATCTGAACACATTTTTCCCACATGCTTTAGGTGACCAGGTCATAATCCAAAGACAAGCAGCTCTCTTGTTTTACACTATTAGTCTAGCGAGTGGCAATTTTTTTCCTGCACACAAAGGTCATTGTACCCCAGGCAACGTCTCATTTCGGTATCTTCCACAAATCCAGGATGCACCAAAACAAACACAGATGGATTACATGTTGCCTATTAACTCAGCATTCCTCTTGCTTTCCTCAGATGCCAAAAAATAATTAAAGAGCACTCGTGTGCGAGTGGTGGCAATGCATTCATATAATTTGGCAATTATCTTGTCAGCTACCTTTATTAGATTCTTAGTACTGTAAATTGCTTTAAAGTATGGGCTATATGGCTCTACTATGCTTACAACATCAAATTCTGCAATTGCAAGCTTAGAGATAAGCTTAAATGGTAAACAAGTTTGAGTGAAGTTCAGGATGTATTTATATAAAACTTTTCTTTTTTTTTTTTCCTGTTTAAAGTCAAGGAGCTAAGTCTTTCCTAGGAGGTTAAATAGGATTTTGTTTTGCTGTGCTTTTTCAAGAGACACTTGGTTCCCTTCCAGTCACACATGCAAATAAAATAATTTTGAAAGATACAGTGTGTCCCAAAAGTTCTCTTTTAGGCATCATTAGGCACACGAGTGAATTTTCAAATCCAGCCACAAGAACATCACACCAAGGCAGGGAGTAGGAGACCAGGTACATATTTCTGACTCTGGGAGCCCAGCTTAAGAGAAACCCTCACCCCAAACCAGAAAGCTGTGGCAGAACACCTGGGCCATTAGCAGGAGTGTATGGGGCACAAAAGCAAAGATCCCCCTTGGGTAAAGTGACAAAATTGGTGTAAAAAGAGTGTGATTTTGTGAAGAACAGMATTACTTGATAGATCAGAACTAGCTGATAGACTACAACACAACCACAATCTCAATGTACCCCTAAAAATATTTTCTTTTTTCCATCCTTTAACTCAGTGAATATGAAAATTTACAATAACAGCTCACAAATTGCTTGTCCAGCTCCATTTCTAAAATGCTTACTACGTATTTTCAGGGAAGATTTATCTGTCTCCAGTTTCCAGTTCTTACTGACACAGAGAGACAGACCATAACCACAGCAAAGCCCAGCCCAGGGTGCCACATCGAGAGGCACACAGTGTGTGTGAGCCACCAAAACCTCTTCCAGTGCCATTTGGAGCACTGAGGGATGCCTGGGGGATAATTATGAGCTCACTTTAATTTGCAACAATTTTTGATGAGCCACRATAATTGAATGCACAATAAAACTATCCAAATTATTCCAATATTGCATTCTTACTGTAATATACRCTTAAAAAATGCAGGTGTTTCTAGGGTGTGTACTCTCCTGCTCTCTTCCTGACATCTAGAAACATGATGATTTTTTTCTGCTCTGCAGCACTTTATTTTTCTTTTTTTTTTTCCCGGTTTCCTTTTTTTCCTTTCTTTTTAGATATAGGGAAGGCTGAATATACTGCYTCTCCCTCATGGAGAAGTTTCCCTCCTGGATCACACACAAATGCAAGAAAAATGCAGATGTGCAAAGATAAAGAAAATATCTTAAAATGCCCACATACAGCTGGTGTCTCAAGTGTCCTGGATACTTTGGAAGAATCTCACTAAGACCATACAAAATTTAGATAGTTAAACATCTATTTAGATARATAAAGGTACCAAAGTACTTGGTATCACAACAGGCTCTAAACTACAACCTTAAAACATGTATATATTCTGGATTTAAGCAATACCATGTAATTTCTATGCCAGTATCACCACTTCCAGACGAGTATCCTAACCAATACACTCCAGCATTCCTTTCATCCTTTTTGGAATTATTCACTGAAATTCAGAACAATTTTAACCAAAGAGACCTTCATGGCCAAATAGATTAGGAACAAGGGATGGGAACATGAGCCTGCTGTGGGCAGAGGTGGGAACTGCTCAGTGGGGACTCACCARCCAGAGGAAGGGCTTCCCCAGTCCTGGAGCTGGTGGGTTTAACAGGACCTGGCTCAAGGTTGCTTTTTCTGCCAGTTTCACAGGGAGCAATAAATTATTTTCCCAGCCAAAAACGTAGGTAGCATTGTTGTAGCAGTAAGTTTTGTTAATTCCAAAGCCACTGCTTCCTCTGTTTGTAAGGGGAGGAAGTATTGCAAACAAAACAGTTCAGCTTTCCCCTCGGTGTTATYCTTTTGTGTAAGCAACCAGCATTTAACATTGCAGAGTCAATCCCTTTTATGATGCTTTAACAGCTGCAGATATTTCACAACTAGAACCAATCTCTGCCAGCTTGCTCCCAGATCTCGAGCTCAAATTTGAGTGATACTGTGTCTAATCCTTGAAATGTTATTAGTAGTCACTAACACACCTCTTAAGCCACTGCAGTTTGGCTACAACCTTGTGACTTCCCTCACAATGTCACTGTCTCTTAAATCAATCCACTGAAATATCCTCCACCAGGATAAATTGCACTCCAGCACAGCTGTCCTCTGTCCTGCTGAGGCAGTTCAGGTGGTWAACTCTGCCTTGACAATTCCACAGTTTGGGAATGGGATTAAGGGGTAAGAAACAGCAATTGCCAGAGGTCAGTACACACAGAATTCCCTGGATGTGTCTGGCAGCCTCAGAGAGGCAAATCCAGAGTCAGAGCAGTGTGCAATCCAAATGGTGAGTTCAGACCAGATATAGCTACACCATCAGGAAACAAATAACCATCACTCATTTGCAAAAAGCAGCATTAGGAGGGGACAGTCCCCAATGATTTATAAGCTATAATTGTAATTACTCCCTTGAAACAACAAAGAGAATGGCCTCCCACCAAATGTGCATACAACACCCAGAAAACTACCCACTTCTTGGAAGACAGAAAAAAAAAACCCAAAAATTGATTGCTTCATTGGAGCAACAGAGATCGTTTACAGAGGGAAAATGATTCACTTTAAATGACTTCCAAGCGGTGAGTGGCTCTGGAGGTAACATCCCTGCCTTTGAACCCAAGGGTGAAAACCCAGAATCCTGGCCAGCAGACAAAAAATTGTGCCTTGGTGCCAAAGGTATCTCAAGGTAAGCATGGCTAACAGCTCCTTGTCCAGACAGCCAAAGCCTTTGAAGATGAAGTGAAGGTGTTAAGTGGAGCTCTGACCTGGAGTTGTACCACTTTTCTACTGTTTATTTCTGTTTGTRCATGAAGAATAGATGAACAGTAGCCAGGAGACTGAAGAAGAGAAGGCGGCAGAATMAATTAAAATGCACTTGGAAAAACGTCAAAGAGAACAAAGCAAGCTCATGCAGTAAAGCTGGGGCAGAGGGGAAGGTCAGGGTGGTGCAAAACTTGGGCAGAGGAAGCTGAGGTGACTTTTCWGCTCCAGGCAGCAGCTCCCCAGGGCAGCTCACCCTCAGGAAGTGACTGCACCCTCAGAGCAATCCTATTCATCAAGGTATTCCAGTGCACAACGCTTTGTTGTGTAATTTCCAAAATAAACAATGAAATACCAAGTTTTCAAATATTGGATTCAATGGTTGAAAGCACATTGCATGGTATTCCTTGGTTGCATGACACATTTTTGTTGGATTTATGTCAATCACCAGCACTTCACAGAACAGCAATTACACCTAGGATCTCAAACATTTACCATCACTACTTCCCCACATCCCTGCCTGATTTGGGACCAGACAGSCATTGCTTCCTCAAGCCACCCACASTGAACTTTGCAGTAGCCTAACAGAAGCTTTTCAGGCAAAAAACAATGTGGGAGCTGGAACTAATGAACAAAAAGTGGGGAAAGAAAAGGCTCAGCCACAAGTCATTTCACATCCTYACCCTGAGGGATCGCTGGACTCCTGCGTGTTTAAAGCCAGACCCACCTTCAATAAATAGAGATAAGGAAGGATATCTCCCCTGCCTGAGGGACCAGCTTCCCTCTCCTGCCAYGCCACTTCCCAGCCCAAATCCTATATAATCCGACATGCTATGATAGTCAACTCCATCATGGAATCAACAAGGATATCCCCAGAATTCATGTATTCTCAATCCACAAAAAAAGAACTATCATAACGATTCCAGTGGAGAATTAGGACACGGCATACCAATCATATTCCAAACAATGCGTAGTGAGCAATTTTTCTTTTTTTMTYCAAAAGGCTTTTAGAAATTATTGTCTTTCAAACAAGAAAAATATGTGTTTGATATAAAAGAAGTCTTCCAACCCAAAAATTTACCCTGGACAGAGATAATTCAAACTCTTTCCAGCCATGAATTCACAGTGGGAGAGAGAAAACTGTTGCGGGTAAAACAGCAAGCTCAGTTTAGTTGGGMTCTCAGAACTCTGAGATAACTAAGAAGTGAGTCACAGAGGCAACACCGCTAAGCTGGTCATTCATCAAAACCAATCCAGCCACAGACACCACAAGTCCTGTTATCTTGCTGCCAGACACTACATTTTCCCCTATCAGTCTGCCTTGCAGCCTGGTCTCCTCGTGGTCTCACAGACTTGGTCMGTTTGGTCTTCTTTTAATTTCTTTCCTTCTTGTAAGCATTGTCACTTGATCCACCAGGTGACAAACAGGGAGAGGAGAATGCTCAGATAGACCAAGGCCATATTTTTTTAAATTAACTTGGTGTCTCTTGGAAAAAAATATAGTTTTTCCCCAGCCCTCTTCAGGGGGTAAAGAAAGAAAGAATCTGTCTGAAAACACTGACAAATCAGTTTTACTRACTTTCCTACTTATTCATTGAAAAGAAATTCTCTTGGGGAGAATTAAAGCATTTTAACCAGGTCTCTGTTCTTCAAGAGACAGAAAAATATTTCAGAGGAAAAAAACAGCCTCCCTAAAATCAAAACAGTAGAGATTTGCCCTTGGATAAGCACACAGGGTCTGTATTAGCCAYGTCACTTAGTGCATGATTAGTGAGCTGTTAAATATTACAGCAACGAGACAACTGCAGCAGCATTTGCAGAGCAAACAAGAAGCAAGGTTTTCCCTAATACAGACCTAAATTAGACAAGTGGCTCTAGAAAGAGAGCTCTCACCACCATCCCAGATGGCTCAACGTGCACATCACTGACGAGCCCATGGATGCACCAGGTATTTCTTTGCAGGAGGCTCTGGGTTAACAGCAGACAACGGGCTGCTCGTGTTCAAGCTCTCACATGGGGTGGTTTCCACCCAGARCAGCTTCCAAACATTGCTATTGCTGACTGAAAGGGAAATAGAAAAACTCCCAAAACATTTGCACCAGGGCTCCTGTTTGGGTTTGTCTCGAGCACACACACGAGAAACTGCAACACAAACACTCCATCTTCAACTGGGGAAAATGGATATGGCTCCAGTGACCTGCCCTGAGCTTAAACCCTTTTACACCCACTGACCCTGGTTCCTACATACTTTCCATTATGCTACAGCAACTGATAGAACTTCCATTCCCCTTTATAGCATCTGTGCATATCTGATTAATTCTTCTTTCTTGCAGGAAGTCCAGCAGCCATAGACGACCATTTTATTAGGTAGAGTATAGCCAGATGATTTCAATAAAGCACTTAGAAAAAAAGGAGACTAGTTTCCTGGTATTACAATAAAAAAACTACTTGAAGGGAATAATTTCAGATGATAAATCTGCTGCCATTCACCAAAACTTGCACAGCTGATTAGAAACAGTGCATTGTCCCAAGCATGTCCCCTCCAACTCCCCACTGGGAGCACTCCCAGCAGAACAGATATAAAACATATTCTCCCACACAGGGATACTAATATTGATGATAAATTGGCAATGTTTAACAGCTATTGTGCTACATTTCTTGACAGATTGCAAAGATCTTTCTATATGCATTTTTGTAATATTTGGGTCCAAATCCATTGGGGATTGTCCTACCATCTTGAACTTTAAATAAAAGGCCTGAAAAATTAGAATATTTTTTCTGCCGATATCAAGCCCCTCAAAAGCTGAGGGAGTGTTTTGAGGACGATGGCAGGGGTGTTATGCTAATGAAATATAACTGCCATGTATGCTAATTCTTYGATTAGCCAAAAATCTSTAACTCTTCAAATATCCAGAACCCMGATATCACAACYTATTGCATGCAGGCAGACYGCAACAAATGCACCTCTCTCTTGGCAGGTGCCTACACATTTACTGCTGGCCCCAAATCTTTCTTTAGCCTCAATGACCACAGCTGAAAATCAGAATCCCAAGTACAGCACCAACTTTCAGTTGTACCTTGGGAAGCCCTGCTTTGATTAACAATGGAGTTAGACTGTTGTGTTTGTGTAGGTTGGCGCTCCAGGCCATCCCTGTAGCGTTGGATGTTTGTGGTCTCCTCAACTTCCTGCCGTTCCCTCACTTGGTGCCTGCCATGAGATATGTCAGCTACAACATCTGTGCATGKAACATCAAAGATCCACTTTAGTTTACATTCTGGTGAGATGATGTAAAAGCTAGTTGTTTGGGTATTTTTTCAAATTTATTTTTCCTCCTCTTCTTTCTTTAGAAAAGGACATGCCACTGATGAGTCTCAGTTCAGTGCTGGATTAACAGAGTAAAGAGTGATGGTTGCCTACGAAGGTTGTTGCACGTTCTCYCCATGGGGGAGGAAAGGAAAAAATATTTAAAAAATTTCCCATCCTCAAGTGTAGAGGGTCTTCCCAGGAGAACTTTAGTCTATTCAAATTTAGAAATTGAAATAAGCCTAGAAACAGAACTTTTTTCTTCCTTCCACTTCCATGACTTCAGATGACACAAGTTACCCAGAGAAGCKGTGGATCCCATCCCTGGGAGTGCTCAAGGCAAAGCTGTGCAGRGCTTTAAAATATTTGGTCCAGTGGAAGGTGTCCCTGTCCACTGCAAGGCAGTRGAAACTACTCAATCTTTCAGGACCCTTCCAACCCAYARYRTTATCTTTTTGTTCTRTCCTTCTTTAGGCATTGAAATATTTTGATGAATCTGGATGCAACTCCCGTGCTTTAATGCCAAACTGTTAGAAGGTGGACAGGAGCATTTCTCTACCTTCTATATCTGTGTTGAAGCTGCAGATGCTCAGATCTCAAACCTTAAAAGAAGCTCATCTTAAAGCTGCCTGTTTTGAGTCTCTCTCCAGAAGTTATTACTGGTATGAGGCTCCTCAGGATATYAATTATCAGTAAGAAGGAAAATGAACAGAACTGAGCCACTGAAGGTTTTARCACACAACYTCCCCACAGAGATTCTGGGGAGCWGGAAAGCTCCTGCTGCACACAGAGYTACTGTGGGCAGTGCCAGACACCYTGCAGAACAAGAGTGTGAATCCTRCCAGCAGCACTTCACAGGTACAGATGCTCCCAAAACCACCAGTAATGCCCATYCTCTGGAAAATGAGCCTGGATTAAGAGAGTTCTGCATTTCTGCCTTCATCCATARCCACACACACTCAGCAAAAATGCTGGTGTCAGGTCAAGGGGCATGAGGGCAACTTCTGGATATTTTCATCCTACCAGGTACTGTAAATAAGGATTGCAATTTGTCAGCTGTGCAAGGYCTATATCCATTTGGGCAAAGCCCCTGTGGCTTTTTGTTGTGCTTTGGGTGTATTTTTTTTTTTTAATGAAACTATGACACTAAAGGCTTTAAAATATTCAAGGAATATTTTTCAATGAAAATTGTGTATTTCTTCCTTGTTTGTGTGTGCATGTATATATATATATAAACACATACACTCATGCATCTATTTCAATGGCCAATTGCAACCATTTTGTCTCTGAAATGCTCTTTTGAAACTTACAGCAGGAAAAATCCACTGATTCAATAGAGAATATTGACTTTTTTTTTCCTACTGGCCTGGATATCTGCCCAAACAAAGAGCTGGTTAAAGACAAAACACAAAGAACCCTTTTGTGTGGGGCTAAGTTCACCTGGGAGAAGTATTAATGAAGTCCCAAGGGGGTGGGGACTCAAACTCCCCTGCTTTCAATGATAAAAGAAGACAGGYTCAGAACACCAAATACCCTGCCTTCCTCACCCCTTTCTCTTTAAACCACGAGAAGGAGTGCCAACGTAATTGAGAATTAAGGACCTTTCTGCCATTAATCTATAGGGTCTGTGATGAAAACAGGTAGAATTTCAGATGGCACACCAGCTGCTGCATGGCAGCCGAGARTCTAAACCAAAGATTTTAAGTAGGTCAATACTGAAGGACTGYTAACACTCACTGAAAAACCTTCAAAAAAGTCAATACCATAAGCAATAATTACATGTGATAGCTGTTCAAATGTCTGAGCTCACAATAGGGTTGTTTAGTGTGTATTAAGACATTTGTTCAATTTTATTTCTACCGCAGAAGACAAGAAACAAGACCATTGCTCTGCCAGGAGATTTATGTCCACTCAGTGAAATAYTGTCCCTGGCATTACTGTGTAAATTATAGCACTTGTAATTGATAATTATTCACCAGCTGTGCTGGGGAACGTTTTTCTCTCACCTCATGTATTTGTAAACTTTATGTAGTTTACAGCCTGAAGTTGGTATAGCCAAATATCTTTATTTGGTTTTGTTCATTTTTAACTTTTCTTTGACTCCTGCTGAGCCCTTTGCCTTAACTGTTACACCACAATCAGCTCCTGACTTGAGCTGTGCATTACAGAACCTCTGCTTGATCTCAGCCCTTCTCACACACTGAGAAATAACACAGCAGACTGCACACTCTGAAGAGAGCTTAAAAGGATGGAAATCATGAAAAAAGAGCAGCTGACACAAATGGCACTTCCACACCTTTGCCACCCCAGTAACTGCAGGAAAGCAGAGCCCAGGTAGGCAGGGTAAAAACTTCTTCCTTAGGACCAAAGAACTGTGTGATTTCTGAAATACCTTCACACGTTTTTGGGACAAGTGTGCTGCCCACTGTGGTACAAACATARCCCTGCTGTCCTGTGCCCAAGGGCCTTTGGTAACACAAATTCTGCTGCTTCTCTT
This sequence comes from Malurus melanocephalus, assembly GCF_030028575.1. NCBI lineage: Eukaryota > Metazoa > Chordata > Aves > Passeriformes > Maluridae > Malurus > Malurus melanocephalus. Next base: position 1,047,382 of record NW_026623477.1, read on the forward strand.
GTGGAACCATCAAACCACCTCCCTGCAGTGCTTTTCCTGTGCAAAGCACAAAAACATCCACKCAAGGTATTGGGATTCAATTGTTTTTGCATCAGTCACATTTTTAATGAGGACATATTTCCAATCATTTAATTTATTTAAGTCCACCTATGGAAACTGTCCCACAAACCTCACAGTACCATCAGCACAGTTTGCTCAGGAGGGTTGTGACACAGCCCTGGGTCTGTGAATCGTGGCTACCACCAAAGTGACACACGTGGCCACCTCTGCTGAGCACAGRCTGCTGACACAACTGCACACCTCTCTCTAAAAATCACAACCGAATGCTATTAAGAGCACATATTTTAAATGAATAGCTCAGAGTGAGGAACAATKAAGACAGGCTGCCAAAGCAGAAAGATTTATGGCCTTCAGGAAGCMACAGTTTTGAAGGAGGAATTCTTCAGACTTGCATTAAAAAATAAAGGAAAGTGGTTTTGATGAGCCAATTTCCTTTTCCTGTTTTATACATCCCCAACATACACATGCTTCCTAGGTTTTCTATTACTTTTTTTCAAAAATAAATTATAAATGCTGAGAGCATATCAGAACTTGGTATTGATGCACTGTCATTTCAAATAATGTTCATCATTCAAGAGAAATACTACAATCATCCTGTAATATGCTTTTAAGCAGGGGTCTCATAGAACAAATGCTATAAAGGCATTTTAGGCTGGACTTTAAAAAGTAAAAATCTTATAGCTGGTCCAATGCTTTTGCTCTAGGCAACTTAGCTCTTTCTGATAGTAGAATTAAATAAAAATGAATCTGGTTAGTGTTCTTAGATAAATTATTCTGTCATGTGAAAAACAAGTCCCAGTAGACATAATTGAAGGTTACTACTTTATGAAACTTGATAGARGGTGTAATGACTCCATTCTAGCTGCACTTAACAGGCAGTCTGTTATGGTAAGTCAATATAACATTAAACAGGATATATTATACTGCCTTTGTTATGAAAAGCCAATAGCAAAAAGACAGAAACACAATTTTTCAGACAGCATAGACCGAGACTTTCTGCAAAGACTCCTTAGAAAAGCAAAACAAGGCTGAGTGTTCCAATTCCACCAACACTTGAGGTTAAACTATACACACAAATTCATTACCTGGGATGAACACGCATGTCCAGAACTTTCTGTCTTCACAAAAAACGGGTACAAGGCAGCCTAGGTGCTGAACTTCCTCCTGGGAGCATAGGAGTACCTCTTTCATCCCAGCCTCGCGTGGCAGAGGGCCCTTCCAACCAAAAGGAGCCACCACACCTGTCAGGAGTTCCTTTAATGTCTTCTCTCATAGGAAACAGCTGAGCTTGTGTTAATCACAGAGTGAAAGCACCTKCAGCTGTTCAGTGTTGCTTCTCAGGGTTGGTTGGCAAAGGGCACTGAGGGGCTACAGTGGGGTGGCATTGTCTGTCTGCCCCTGCCCAGCACTTCTCTATGAGCAAGGGCAGTGCCAGGTGTGGTTTTACTGGKTCAGTCTATACATAAATATATATAAATAAATAAAAAATAAATGTATTGAAGGTCTGACTCTTGAGTGATTGTAGGTAACTGCTTCAGCCTGTGCAAGGTACAAAAGCACAGCAGTGAACTCAAGCACAATGTGGTGTCACTTTGGCTGAAATGTTTGAGTGMATAATCATCACCTTACCTGCCAGACATGATTCTACTTTCTAATTCTCAAGAATGACACCTGTGTAAGTGTGCATTCGTAGATAAATCAAATAAACTCACCCCCTCTTTGGCCAGATTGGAGACCTGCTCTGTACATCCCAAGTTGAATAGGAATCTTGCTTATATCATGTAACAAGATTTGCCTCGTGACCGCTTTATTAAAATTTCAGTGCCTAACTGAGAAAATGATAAAGCATCATCACAAGCTTAGCTTTTTCGGTTTAACCTGAAGACTGATGGATATTCTCCCAACGCTTGCTGAAAGATTTTATTTTATTAGGTCACATTACAGAACTGTCTAGCTGAAGAACGAAATAAATTCATCTCCTTGGTGATAGCATGCTTGACTGACACGATGCACTCACCAACATCTTGTAGACAGCTGTGAACATTTGCAGTGGTGCCAATTAATCTACGATAGCATCAATGGAGACAGAGAAACAAAGAAGCCGGCACAGAAAGCTCTATTGAATAACATAATAAATGAGTGATGCAGGTGTTCTGTGGCTGGGTTTGACTTTTTCAGCTCTGCAGAAAGTTAACATTTGAGTCAGCCTTGGCCAAGGTGTCTCTCACTCGCTGTGTCTTGGCTGCCTCCTCTCCAGTGGCAATGCACAGACCACGCTCTGGGTTCTGCTCTTAAGTATAAAACTTGTACATAAAAWTACTACAAATAAACTTCCAWGGTACAGCTGGAGGGACTTTGATTSTAAAACAGCCTGCAACACTCTGACTTTGATGATATTCTATCTTTGTGGCACCAGACAAGACCTCGTTTCAGATAACCACTAGGAATGATGTCCAATGAACAGAATGGCAAAAGTCAAAATGTTGAACATAAAACTCACTGAATTTAATGGTTTGTGAGCACATGGTAGTTGTTTTGCTGAATGGGGGCCTTGCAATCTTAGCTTAATGAGTTGCTTTGTAAGCTCTGAGCTAAATGGAGCTTGGAATCTTTAATGACCAATCTGTGTAAACAGCAGCTACTAAGTAACACTTTAATGCCCTGATGATCTTTTAATTTAATAGACAAATGATGAAGCAATTTTAACCAGCATCATAGCATTAATGCAGCAGGGAATGCACGCTGGAAAGAGCAAACAGAACAAGCAAGCAAGGATACAAAGGATGAACAGTATCTGGTACAACTCAGATGCTCARATGTGCTTTTCTGAAGTGAGATTTMCAACATTTATCCAAGTTCTGAATGYACCTACTTTAGCAGAATAGTGGTAAGGKGGTCCTKTAATCCTGGTGTACACTGGGCCAKGGKTTTAGARCTGTGTTTCCACTCACTCTAAAKGACACAACGTGATTAAAGCACAGTRTTGGAAAACCATCTTGGCATGCTCACAGTGAAAATGGAAATTGTGAAGTCCCAGGCTGGTAATATCACAGCTGCGACAGGAAGGGCTGTGCAAATGAGGGGTAATGGAGCAAGGTCAGTATGGTCAGCACAGTCATTTACAACCTGCACCCCTTCTGCCACAAGGACTGTGCTAGATGTCAGTCAAGTAGTGGAACAAACCCTTTATGAAAAAGATGTGGTTGAAGGCAYGATGAAAGCAAGGCTGTGTACTTACAACACATTGCAATTCTTTAAAGAATTGCCGAGCATTTGCCTGGGAGTGCACGAGCCAAGKGTACACCTGAGGTCTGCATTTAATCTGCTCAGAGCTTGCAGGGGCGGTGTGGGGAGCACAGCAGGCTGCAGGTGCAGGCATTCTGTGAGCCCACGCCTCTGAAACTTGGCCACTGCTCTTTTCTTTCCAAACAACATTACCACAGGATCCTACCAGAGATGCCAGCTGCCTCACAGGRTCACTCAGTCTGTGAAAACACTTCCAATGTGTGCTGAGCTCTCCCCAAAGCTCTCCTGTTACCCACTGTACACTGAAGCCTCTCAGTTCAATCTGCTCCTTTCCTTCCTACCAGACCTGTATATTCATTTCTTGCCTACTTTTCCTCCTTGCCAAATTCTTTGTTGTCTGTCAGACTAACTGGTGCCTGGCAGTGCTGTTCCATGGGGTTGGCTGTCTCCAGARGTCTGGTCCTTTTTCTGCTGGGTCTCGACCAAGTGTTATTCCCAAGGCTCACAATTTCTAGGCTTCTCTGAATAAGCTGTGTCTCTAATACATCTCCCTTTCCCTGGATAGAGAGAAACTCATGAACCTGGGAGGTTCAAAGACAACATCCACGTTCTTATTTAAATGGAGCTCAGGAGAAAGGTGAAGTCTGCTGGGTTTGCATMGGAATTTTGGGTACAATCTCATGTGAACCCTGGGAATCACTTCCCATTTCCTTTCTGATCAGGTTCTCCCTTTGCCAGGGAACACGCACACAGTTTGTTTTTTTTTTTTTTTTTAAAGTTAAGTTATACCTGTAATATTTCTTCACTGAAAATGAGCTGCACCTTATGTCATGGTTTTACAGGTCTCCACCATAAAAACATGGTATAATACTATCCGAGATGTATTGTACCATCACACTGTGGATAAGAATGCTCCTTACCTGTTGGAGGGCAGAATAACATTTTTCCCCCTTCAGTTACATTTGGAGGCAGCCTGGGAGTAAAAGGGGCTCGTCCAAAGTGTAAATGTCATGTGTCATTCTTGAGCAGGCAGGAACAGAGGGGCCTGAAGAGACACATTTCATATTCCTCAGAGGGTTTTCTTGAGTGTCTGTTGAAGCAGCTTGCTCGAGGAGAATACATGGGATGTTTTGGGATCTTCAATGGACTTGCAGGAGAGACCTGGATGTCAGAGGGAGGCCAAGAGACAGAGGTGGCCAGGGACAGGGCAAGTGCAGGGCTGGATCGGAACAGAATGAACCTTTGAATTGGCAGTGCAGTAGTCTGTGTTACACCCAGTCTGTGTTACTCCCTGCTTTGATCCATTTTGATTCGTTATTGTCTCAATACTCTAAAATATTTAATGTATCTTTTAACCYCTCTTCACCTGAAGCCGGTTCATCCACCCATCCCAACAACTAAAGCAGGAAGCTGATRGAGGGTTCTGAATCTGTGAAAAATTTGTCTTCAGGCTTTTGCCACAGCTTTTTCCTGCTCCTCTTTCAGAAAGCCAGCTCCCCTGAACTGGCTGGTGACGTCTCTCCTGCCTGGCTGAGAGTTCTTGATCTCCCAGCTGCAGAATGCTTTGCTCGGGGCAGATGAACTGGCCTGTCCTGAAGCACTGATAGTGGTGAAAAGCTTTGGCTAAGTGGTTCCTCCACTTAGATAAGCTGCTCTTGACTTTTTCCTCGAGGTTTTCTTTCCTTTCTGTGGCTGCTGATGCAAACTATATTGGCTTTTACGGGTGCATTAATGAGTCTGCTGTGAAAGTTTGCCAGTTCATTATTTAATGGCTCCATCAAGACTAAACAGAAATCTCTCCGAATCCATCCATCTCTGCAGAATAAGGCCTAACAAAGCCCTGGATAAGCTGCACAGGGWTATTGTCCTGTGCTTAAGCTGGGAATATCAGTGTTGTGTTGCAGCCACGTCCATGCCTCCTCCTGCACTGCTGGAGGTGACTCTGTTCTGTGCCAGCAGCTCTCATGCACCCCAAAAGCAACATCCCTGCTCTGGAGGTTTCTTATCACCAGCCTGCATTGCCCTCAGAATGGTTTTGTTATATTTCTGCTGCCTAATTTTTTCTGCTTATCAGGTGACAGCCCAGTTGGCAGGGAAGAGGTTGTTGATTCAATAACGTACATGCAAACGGAGCCAAGGGGTTGGCAGTCCTCTCAAAATCCTGTATCATGGATTTATTGAGTCTGGATCTGACAAATTCACACTGCAAGTCACTTCCTTTTCAATTCTTCTAGTTCTTGCAGTCACTGAAGCTTTGGAATGAGGCAAAGCTCCTCTCCCACTGTTTCCCCACAGCTCAGAGAAGCACCAGGACATGCTGAGACCCAGGATGCTCCTGCCCCCAGACAGCTTCTGTTTGCCTTTTGGTTCCTCTGTTTAACTCATGTTCTTCCTTTCTTGGGATCTCTCTGTGCTTATCTCCCAGGCTGCTGGCTCTCAGGAGGCATTTCTCTAGGATTAGAGCTGCTTGTCTCACCRCTGGCTCCTGCAAGACGCAGTCCCACACTTCATAAATAACCTGGTCTGTAATTAGCAGGATTTTCTGTCTCCAGACTTGCAGTTGTAGTCCTGCACACTCCAGTGAATCCCTCCTCGTTTCTTCTTCATTGAAGCTGAAAACATCATTCACCTCCTGTTTGAGATTGATGTGCTCGTGTGACCCCTGGGCAGCAGATCCAGAAAATGGGGCTCTCCTCCTGAAAACAGCAGCTTGCTTACCTGGTCCTTATCTCCTCACTAYGACACAGAAAGAAATTATGTTTCATCTTTATCTCCCCCCAGCCCTGTTGCCAGTTCTGACCCCAGCCTTGCCTCTCACTGCAGTTTGTGTAAGGCTTTTTATCCAGTTGTCCTRGGAGGCTGAATCCCCACAGGCTGTTCCTCTTTCCTTTCCATYCTGTTTTTTCCACTTTCCAGCCCTGCAGATGCTGCTCTGTGTTTTCCACCATGGCCCACATACAGTGTGTGTGGGGATGTCAGGTCTGTTAACCTAAAGCATCCTTTCACCCAGGAAACCATCCACAGATTTGCTCCAGCCCCRCTTCAGCACCCAGCTGGGTGATCCATGGCCTGAATCCTGCAGCCACCATCTCCTCCTTCCCTACAGCTTTGCTCAGCCCTCACATTTTGGAAGCACAATCTGAACAATGCCATGATTGTGCAAAGGCTTTGGAGAGCTGTGCTGTCTGAGAGGGCAGAGTTGAGTGGAAGGAGCATCAGTTCACCCAAAGTCTCTAACTCTGATGAGCAACATCAACAACTTTCTCTGACCTTTTTTTTCTTTTCTTTTAACCTCTGCCATATTAATCCACATGTGTATAAATGTGTTATTACTTACATGCTTGCCTATGGAAAGATTTGCTTCCTAAAGTTACTCAGTCTGCCAAAACTCCTTCCCAAATTTAAGTGCTGCAGCTTAAACTGTTTTGTTATTCTTCAAAGGCTATTTATGAAATTGTATGATAGAAGAAAATTATGCTCTGTGTTCAAAATTCTTTTATAAAACCCTCAGTTAAACATCATTTGGATGTTTTTAAAATTGCTGACAGATTTCAAAAGAACAGCTGTTTATAGACAAATTCCCCACCAGAAAAGCAATGACTGGGCTGTACCACATCCCATGTCCCTTGTGAACCCTGGTACTGATAGGAAAGGTGACTTCAAACCTGAAATTTCAGATGAAAACAGCATAGGAAGATTAGGGATGTTGAAAATCCAAACTAAACTTGGATGAGAWTTTTTCAGGTGATTCTTCCAGCCTCCAGAGATGAATATCTGTGGATCTAGACAAATAATTCCATATAACTTCTCCATTCTATCTCAGAAGAAYGAAACCAGAATATCACTCCTGTAAGGGTGTCCCTGGGTCCATAACTTCTGTCTGTACARAATCCAGTACAGCAGAAGGAAAAATTTACCAGCCCATGGCAGAGTTATAAATACACTTATTTATTTTTAAAAACATGCAAAGAGGGCTGAAGCTCCCTGGCCATGGTGCATATAACCAGCATGCACAGGCAGAATCAACTCATGGCAGTGGGGATAGGCCAATGCCACAGTTTTATTTTGTCACAGGCTGTCTGGTCTGCTGATTGCAAGACAGAGGACTGGGTGCTTTCCAGGACTTTGCATGTAACAGAATTCTCAAAAAGCAGACAAGCACTGCAAGTGAAATACTCGAGGAGACTGGCCAAACCAAAGGCAAAATTAGCAACTGTCTCTTTCCCTGCCATCAGTAGCTGAAGATTTAATTAGGGGGCGTTTTAAATATTTTCRAACAAATGTAGCATTGCTTCATGTATTTTCATTTCACAGATGTATACAAGATTTATAAAGTAAAGCAATATTTTCATGGCTTGGTAAATCATCTTTAGCTAGAAACATTAGGATATAAACAGAAATGAGTATGTGAGGTCAAACTGCCCCAATAAGGAGGGTAGAGAAGGTCAGCTTCTTACAAAAAACTTAGATTTTTCTTGCAAAACCCAGAGGTCTTTCCATTTCTATTGACAGCTGTGGCAGGTAGGGATGCAGGACATGGCCTTACATGAATATMACAGTGATACTGAGCACCACAGTCTCTGCTGCTCCACTGCAGAATCTCCCAAGGTCCAAATGTCTCCTGGGAACAGAAGCAGCAGTTTGTCCCACTCCTCACTCCACCCAGGTGGGTTCATCTCAACAGTAGCTGCTTAGAGAAAAAGCACACTTTTATTTTTAATGGCTGTACATGGCTGGGGATTTTTTCGTTTGGATCTTGGTTCTCATTTTCGAGAAAGCCATATGGGGTTTTTTTTTGCACTCTAAGCAGCTTTATTTAATATGGAAAGTAGAATATCTTTTAAAACAGAAACCAGCTGTGTAGTTTATGGGTATCATCATATGGCTCTGCTTTTTGTTTCCTTACTTAACCGGAGTTTGGGGTTTCCAAGTTGCCAAGCTGCTAACACTAGTAAATGGAGTTTATTAGAGACAGTGTTTGTTGAACAATAACATTTTATATAGTCTGTCACTGTCTAGTACCTTAGATGAGTTACACATTTCTGCTCTCTATTTTTGCCCCCATTTTTTTGGCACTTTAAATCCCGTTTTGTGTGGACACCAGAGACCAAAATCGAAGACGTGACCTTGTGCTCGCTCATGCCTRAAACCTGCACATCTATCCCTGACCAAAGTCACAGAACCAGACCTYCAAGGGTTAATCCCACTGTGCCTTTTGACCGAGCTTAGCCAGCAGGAAGGGATTGGATGGCAAATGAAATACCTCCCCAGGAGATCCCTTCCAGGAGAGGGGCCCCTTTGCCCAGTTGTAAAAGATAATGTGTCCATTCAAAGGCTGTCCCCCAGCAGGAACACAGACTGGGAGGACTGGGAGAGGCACAGACCCTCGTGCAGTGATCCCATCCCCTCCCAAAGGCTCAGCCTCCTCCTGGAGCTTGGGAGCAGACAATCCTTGCAGTCTGAGATGTCTCTGGAAGTTGCTCTCAGGGGCTGCTTTCATTTGGCTCCTACAGGCATCAAATTCAACCCCAGYTGGAGGCACAGAGGGGAGCACAGCTTCTGCTTGGCCCTTTCATGGCTAAAATGAACTCAGTTGAAATGTTAGGGGGCAGATTAAATGAGGGCTTTTCACAGCAGCACCCTTCCCCTGTGCTCTGTGCTCTGCAAATATTCGGAGCCGGCTGTGGTAGATATCTTTATCTTGTTATCTGCTGCTCTTCCTCTAATCAGAAAAGATTCATGCTCTGCCAGCTTTAAACTGCAGGCTTGCTTTTAATAGCAGCTAGAAACTTCAGATGTCTTTAGAGCTCCCTTTCACCAGGATTCCCCTGGGTTTTGGAGGAACTGAGCGCTTTTAAACTTTTAAACAAGCTCTCTGTGAGTGCAGCATGGAGAGAACTGGGGTTACACYGAGTTCCTTCCCTGCTCAGGAATTGTGGCTACTTTGACTACTGCTAACTCAGCTCTGAAAAAAGGTGATCTATCTTCATGGTTCATAAAAATACTTCTGGAGAATTTTCCCTTTTTCTGTCCCCCTTTGGAATAACTAGATTGCAACATGTCTCGGATTTAAAAATAAATACGGCCTGGAAAATAATATCTTTGGATTTCCCCACTCATACCTTCTGCTGTACACAATGGCTTCGCTCCCAGCTTTAAATTAGACGAGTGCTATGTTAGCAATATACTTCACATGCAGACTGAGAGCAAGGCATAAAAAGTTCCAGCAAACGGGCTCAGTAAACATTTGCCTGCCAAGCATTAGCTGTTGCTAGAAGGTAATTTTGATTCCCAGAGTTAAGAGGCCCTTACCAATAGAAAAGGTTTCGGTGCTTGGTTTTCTCTGAATTACCTGGAAAAATTAGAAAAATTACTCGCACCTTGAAGAACTTCGGAAATTTATTAATGTTTATCAAATATTCCAGTGTGTTTATTTGGGTGTACCAGTGATGCACGACTTCAGTGCAGGGAGCAATGTCACCTGTCTAAAGGAGCTCCTACTCTGTGTCTGTGTGCAGGGGACAGAATGTGTCCCTGGCTGCTCCACTGCCTTGGCATATAGCTCTGCTATAGATGATCCTTAAATATTTGCAGTACCCAGATAGAGGATTTGTGGCTGAGGAATCCACATAGAACAACGGAATTGTATCTGTCCCAAAATTAACAGATTACTTGTTTTTTTGGTTTATTTTTGATGTCAGAGCAAGATTCTGATCCCTCCAAAAACCRTGTATGTCTAATGCAATGTTGTGATTAGTTCAATGAAGTCAATAAAGGCAGTAACCAAGAAAAAATTGGAGCATATGAATGTACTTTTGCGAGTCTGAGGAATGAGGAAAAGCAAATGTATTCCCCTGRGTTTTAGCAATCAGAGAGTGCATGTATTAATAATGTGCAATACCCAGAGCAGAGCATGGAAAGCCATAAAAACGTGAGCCATTGGAGACGGGCTCCTATGCACACAATTCCCTTGCTCTCAGAGGTATATCCATTGATATCTACACACAAATCAACCGTAACAATAAGAATTGCTTTGGCACAAGCTCCCAGACACTAATGGATAACACACACCAAAAATGCTTCTCTTACCTTTTGTTARCAATTGAATGCTGCTCCTCATTGGAGACATCCACAGCAGAAACTCACCCTGGGGCTAAACTGGGAGGGTAGCTAGAGCTAACCCATCTTTGTCTACAGAAACCTTCTAGACACATAAATGTGTTTTACAGATGTTCAGTGGTAATTTAGTCAGCCTAGAAGAATACACTTAMTAGCACAAAGAGGGGTGCTGGGTTTAATGCACAGTCAGGGAGCTGCTTGTCACCACCACCTGCAGCTAGAGCAGACACTGGAGAGCATTTCAGAGCTGAGCAGCCTAATCCACTCCTGCTGGCATGAAGTGGTGCCAGGCTCATCTCTCCTGAGCAGTCAGGCACTGGCCAGCACTAAGGGCTGATGCTGTCTTTGGTCCTGGGGTGTGAGAGCTGCTACCAGAGCTTCAGCTCCTTKTGTTCCACTTCTGGAGCAAATGGAGCCTGGACTAGCATGCTCTAGGCAGAGAAAAGGGCAAAATTTTAGCTAGAGCTGTCCCAGAACCAGGGAYACAGAAACATCCCATCCCACATCACTCTCATGGTGCAGCTCTAGACCACAGCCAAGTTCGAGCCTTGCTCTTCTTCCAGCACAGGCATTTGTGTTCTGTCAGAATCTGGCACTAGGTTTGGAAAGGGAAATTACTACTCCTTTCCTGAAAGTCAATTACTGCTGTTTCAACCCCAGATAAGCTGGAAAAGAGCTGCCAAGAGGTCACAAATACATTCTAGGCCAAGTTTCTACAGGTGTGTGTGCAGTTAGAGTCAACTCTGAGCTTCCACACCACGTATAGAGCAGAGGAACACATGCACCAGTGTGAGGGAGTAAAACAAAGTAGTATTAAGGAAGCTATTAAATTCGTGTCCATTTCCTAAAAACATGGACTGCAATTTGTGAAAACATCCTTGATATCATTTGGAGCAAAAGAAGCATTTCAGATACATGCTGAGCAGTTGGATGAGTGTCTTCACTTCCTTCCCCTCAGCTTCTAGAGTGATTTACAACATCCTTCTAGTAAAGGATCCAAAGTCCTTGGAGCGGGAAAAAGTACTTATTGGAAGATTAAAGGAATTTAAGCTTGCCAAAGCTAACAAATGGACTCAAASCTCTGCTACTCCTTGCTGGAAGGAGAGATCAGGCTTTGGGTAGCAGGAGAGTTGGTACCAGTTTGTGCAGGWTTTTGCAACAGCAAAGAGGCCCAGGTTCTGCCTAATAAGGGAATTGATGTGCAAACCCACCCTCTGCCACCTGAGCCAAAGACCAGGGGCCTCTGCAGGAAGTAATGAACAATAACTCAGAAAGGAAAAAGGAACAGCTCAATTGCCAAAACTTGCTGTGCCAGAGAATGACTCTGCTCTGGCCCACAGAGAGCCCTGCCATTGTCCCCAGCGGGGCAGGGCCCTTGCTCACAGTCCCAGGGTGACACACCAATGGTGTGTCCCCAGAATGGCTCCTGAGAACATCCCAGCATTGGCAATTCCTGTTTCCTCTGCCCATGCCTATTCAAAGCATCAATGGGTGAGGTTTTCCATTCTTAGGGTCACTTACATTGTCTCTGAARAATACACTTGAAACTTTTAACTGCTTTTTAGCCTAAAGAACTTTTTTGCAGCCCATTTAATGCTCTGTACTTTCTTTTATCTCTGTATTAATCATCCTATTATCAACTTGTGCAGCAATATGGTGGGAGACTTCAAATGTCAGGGATTTCTCCTGGTGAATTGTATTTGCAATGATGCTTCCCTTTCTATTTTCCATGGTAACGATATTAAGTTTCATTTTAGACACTATGGTTTTTAATGTAGTACATGCTTCTTTTTGATAGAGAGGTGACACAAACAATGCAACCTTGGTCACTATTAGTCTTTCATAACAGTTTGGCATTTAGGATCAACTGATTTCCTTCAAGAAAAAAATAAATCAAGAGAATGAACAAAATGTATCAGGGATTTTTCTATTTAGCTTTTTGGATTTAGAGCCTTGAAGGTCATGCTTAAACCCTGGATTAAGCCAACCATGAAGATTAAAAATTTATATTGAAAAAGAGGTTTCTAAGCAAGCACGAACACTTTGAGAAGCTGGAAGTTATGAGCACAACAGCAATAAAGTGGCATGTTAACAACAGTGTTCCAATAACACTGCAGGAATCATTAGTTTATAATAGAGTTTATTTTGTACTTACTTGAAAAGGTTCAGTGAGAGAGCACCTATAGCTATGCATTTCTGAAAAGGCTGCAGAAGTTTCTCAAAGAAACTTTTCTACAGGAGAGTTTCCCCTGTTGAGCTGTTACCAAGCTAAATAAAGATACCTGAAGCACTGTGCATGGAACAGGGACATGAGGCTGGGGTGAATAAAGGTATTTGAGCAATCAGGGGGTTTCTGTCTGAATGCACCTCTCAATTAGCTACAATCCTCAGTGCTMCAGGCTGTAGCTGTAGGTGCTGGARAGCTTGAGGTGTCTAACAGGAAACCTGCTGCACTGCCTCACAGGATGATGCCATGAAAGCACCATTAAAGTGTGAGAGAGAATATTAGAATATTCGTTTGAACATCTGTCACTGAAGTTGGTTTTTATCCTGCTGCTCAGCCTGATAGAATGCTTAGGAGAGGCTGGGGCTCTGCCAGGGGATCTTCTACACTGCAAGATGCCAGCTYATCAAAAGACTTTGTGAGAGGGTATTGATGGTGCTGAGACTTYCATCAGGAAAGGTTTGTCAGCTCCTGGGCAGGATACCTCAGCAAAGACAAAAGACACTCCTTACTGTGGAGTAAGGAATTGCCTTTTTCCTGGGCACCTCCTCAGGAACGTGGGAGAATCAAATGCGAGAGTCTGTGTGGTGACTCAGAGCAAAAGGCACCTCCCAAAGCCCACGCAACTGGCCTTGCCCTCGGGCTCTCTATTATTTCTGAATAGGCTCTTTAAATATTTTTTTCCTACAGAAACTTTTGGGAGGCCTTGAATTTGTGTTGATGCAGAACAGAAAAATCTCTGAAATCTAAAAAATCTTTGGGCATGAGAAGCCTGTTTCTCCCCCAGCCCTTCATATCAGTTCCTTTTTCCTGAAGTCATTGATTCAGCAAGAATTGGAGATTTCTGAGGGGAAGACTGCAAAGASCATCATTGCTGAACCCTCCTCTTCACARCTCATTTGAGAAACYCRAYCAGTGCCAATATCCCAAGTRGATCAAAACACTGGATCTATTGCTMTGTCCTCAACTGCACAGTTWCCCATCACCAATATCAGATTRTTTTGTCTTCCAGTTYAGTCTGCCTAAAGGATTGACTCCAGATTTCTCAGAGAACGCTGCCACCAGCCCTCTCRTTAGCAAGGGACCTATCAGTCTGCACAACTGCAGCCCCTCACAGGGTGCTCTCAGCAGCTCATAACTTGGCACAGGGACCCATGAGCCTCCCCCYGTCTCTTGGCAACGACAGCTACAAACACTGCTGACATGCCTGGCTTCTTCTCCATGGAGCAGGGCATGACCAGACGATGCAGCCATAGAGAGAGACAGGCGTGGGGAAGGCAGGAGAGGGCTTGTTCCACAACAGAGGGGAAAAAGAAGTACTTTGTAATTTATTAAAATCTCTTTGGAAGGCTGTGTTCAGATTCAGATGATTTCCCTTGGCACAAAACCAGCGTCAGACCCTGTCATTTCTCACCAGCTGAAGAGATCTTGGAAGGGTAAGGTGGAACCCAGAAATGGAATCAGGCGCTTRCAGCTTTGCCATTTTTCACTTGATTTTCCACTTGAAGCTCAATTATAAAAGAGTGTTCCCAAGAAATGTGCCTTTCCAGCTGCAGTGTCTGGAGGGATGTGGTGTCTGGACCTGTAAAGACATCTTGGGCCTGTAGGTTGCCATGGGAGCTGAAGGTACAGAGTGTCCACAGCTTTGCCTCCGTTTTACTGAAGGGCCAAGGTTGTTTTGGAAAGCTCAACCCTAGGACAAAAGATAGATTCACTTTGTTGATTGATTTTCCCTGGGCAGGATGCTCTCAAGAGGATTGTGAGCTCTGGAAGGGTTTATCCATTTTCMAGGGTGTTTCAGCTCAAGTCCTTGGCTGCATTCGTGCTTCATCAGCATGTGCAATCGCAGCACTCGCAGACATGATKGATTGAGCTTTCCACTGGCTGACTCCCACATGGACAGCACATATCAGTCTCTGAGCAGGTATTAGATACTCAAATCGTGTGCTTACCACCCAAATCTGGTGTGTTGTTACCATTTGAGCGATGTTTCTGGATGGGATTTTGGCTTTGTGCTGCTGTACTTGCTCCAGCTCAAATCCTACCCCCAATTCTTTGATCCACTGGGATTTTCTCCATCTTGGCTCTCAGGCCAGAGGGTCAGCAGCCTCAAATCAGCCCTGGTTGGACACAGCCTCCTTCCACTCCTCTCATCCCATGCCTTCCAGCTCACTGTCCACCCCACTTCCACATCATGGGGAGGGAATCACATGTTCTGTGTCATTCTGTGTCACAGAATGATTTATACAGATTGATAAAACCCAGCCTGATCTGAGACCAGGGCTGCCTTATGTCTGACCATGGCTACACCCGTCCAGCAAAGGCAAATCCAAGCAACTTGGGGCAAGAGTGCTGATGGATACAACCCTGCTTTGCACAGCTCACCTTACACACAATCATGAAAGCTCCCTTAATAAGCAAGTTTTATTTCTGGAAATGCCACAAGAGCATTTTTTTTTTCCACAATCAAAAGAGGCTTCTCCTCTAGAAACCACAAAAACTTCCTCAGTAACTCCCTGTGTCCCTACATCAGTTTTATTGCATTCTTCCTGGCATAGAGAAGTAATGAAAATGGGTGATGGCAAGATATCTGCACGTTTTCTCCTCGCTGCTTCTGCTGACTCAGAAATTTGGGAAGAACAACAAGAAGCAGCAGACAGCATAACCCAACCTTATCGTGCAGGAATCCAATTGTRTGGCTCGCACGGAACATTTCCAGGGCAGGCTATCACTCTTACTGTTTATGTTGCATCACAGAACAGCTGGAAAAACTGTAAACTCCTTAATTTTGCTAACTGTATAGAAAGTTAGTTGTTCTACTAAAGAGMATTACACAAAGGCATAGGCTTTCTTTTTCTAAGGTTAAAAAAAATAAAAGAAAAATAAAAAGGGGGGGGGGAACCCTTCTTTTTTGTTGTTGAGGCTGCTGCAAAGGTTCAGACTTGTTTAAAGAGAAAAAAAAAAAAAAGAAATGCTGATGACTGCTGAATCTAATTGCCAAAAATGTGCTTTCTGTTAATAAAGTCCTAATGAGGTAAGTAGGGGAAAGGACAGTTTCTTATTTCTTGCTCACGTAAAAAAGAGAGAGGAAGAAAAGCAATAAACAGTGTAGCTGATTCTGTGGGGTGCAGATAATGGAATGACCTCCTGGTCAAAGCTTTAGTGCCATCAGTACAGCGCTACGAGCCTTCCCATTTTTGCTGAGGAAATAAATTTCCTTGTTAATAACAGTTGTGAGGTATTACCCAGACCCCAGCGAGAGCACAGCACACACACAAATGCTTTGCCAAGCCTCCTGATGTCTTAGGAGAGAGTGGAGCATGAAGGGAGGGAAGAAATAAAAATGCAGGTGAGGGACTGCCACATTTTCTCATTTCCTGGCCACAGTCTATTCCCAGCAGCTCCAGTGAAATATGTTACCTCCTCTCCTGTGAGACCAGCGCAGCCACAACAGAAATCCAAAGGCACCTGGACTAGAGAGCAAATCCTAAATCTTTATAGAGCCGAGGAATTCCCATGGGGATGTTGGATGGAGCCTTCCACTTAGCATTTACAGGACTTGTGTAGCATCCCAGGACCGGGGGGGAGAAGCTCTGCTGAAAGTTTTTGTAGGTACATTCCATGGCTTTGAAGGCCCTGGTAATTTTTAAGAGTCCATGAAGTGCAAGGTGTTTTGTAGAGGTGGGAGCAAATCGTGCTTAAGGTGAGTCGAGATAAGAGAGAAGAAAGTAGTAGGGCTACTTTGGTGGTCGTCAGAAGCCATGCTAGATGGACAATGCAGCAATAAATATCACATTGTGCCTTAACTCCAATAACCCAGAGGCTGCCCAGGGCTCAACAGCCACTGCAGCTTTGTACACTGCAGGGAGAACCTTCTGCTTGCTTGTGCTTTTGCCCCCGAGTGGCCCAGAACACACCTGCTTGAGYCAGGAGGCAAAGAGAGTCCTCACTGCACCCCCATCCTGCTTTCACCAACACTTGGGCACCTCAAACAGCTTTTGAGTGGCATATTRTTGTCTCTGGATATGGCTGGAGACAGAAAGGCATGGTTCTAGTCCCTCCAATCCATGTGGTCTAACCATCCGTATCCCTTCCTCACCAAGCTGCCCTCATTTCGTCCATTCCCAGTAAATTGGAGCCCAGCATTTTGTTTCAAGGCCATTCCTAGAATTAGGAACTGAAACCAGCCCAGGTTCTTTAAACATCTTTTTACAATTACTCAAATAAATGCTTTTAAAACAGTTTACTAGGGTGGCTTCAGAYTTCGTTGCTTATTCCTACTTTTGCTTTGGCATTCACCATCGTTCGTGGGAGTACGTGTGTGTCTGAGCTCACGTGCTGATCTCTGCTTGGGGATTTGCCCCCATAAAACAGGGCAGGAGGATGGATTTGCCATATGTTTTTGTAGCAGGAAARAAGAAGAATTGCTAACAACAGAGCAGACAACCTCGGGAGCCAGTGCAGGATCTGAGCCTGGCAGATCCTGGGGGCAGAGTGGGAGGAAGAGGAGATGGGAGGCAGGATCCCCTCAGGGCAGCCACTCTCCCTCCTGCACTGCTGCCCTCAGGGAATACAGGGGAAGGGCAGAGGAAATGCTGACAAGAGAATAAGCAGCTAGATATAAATTAATCCTGGAACCWTCTCAAGTCCTTTACTGTTCACAATTATCTACCATTTTCCTGGGCCAAACCTTCACTCCTCTAAAAGCCYCTAATCCATTACCTGCCATGTAATGCCCCGCTGTAATTTCCTCATCTGCGCTGCAACGTTCCGCCACTCTTTGATGTTCTGGCACGGCCAGGAAGGCTCTGAAATTTGGGATTAGCAAACATCCGCAGGCATGATGTAGGCTCTCCAGCATCAGCACATGTTCCAGCATCTGAATCCAATAACAGCATGCCAAAATTTGGGAAAGGCAGTGAGGTGAGCCCTCGCTCTTTCAGGTGGCAACGCCTGGGTCAGCAGAGCTGTCTGTGCCAGGGCAGGCTGGAAATTCTTGGTGTGCCACCTGCAGCTGCTCTGCCAAAGGGAAGGCACAGATCCTCCTGTCCAGGCACCCTCTCCTGAGGACAGGCATGTTCCTCAATGCAGAAATCCATTCTGGGGAGAAAGCCATTGTCCCCAAGCAAGGCTGCCCCAAAGAGGCATCACGCTGGGCATTCCTTTTGTGTTTGGGGGCTTTTCTCTTTTAAACACTATGCATGAAATACATAATGAAATATCTAAGATTTCCAAACGGTGGCTTACATGCCTCAGTTACGGGCTGAGGAGCAGTGCTTGCAGCACAATGGGTTTTAAGGTTCTGCTGCTTCCCCTGATATGTTTGCAATCCTGTCTGTTGATGCCCAGGCATACATGCAGTAATTACAGCAGGAGCAGAATTTTGTTTGCATAAATCTAGTTTGAACAACTATCTAAAACATGAAAAATTACAAACTGCACAAATCCTTTAACCAGAGAGTTCAGCATCTCTTGCATTAAAAGAAAACCCTCAAGATCCACTGTGCTAATCATAAATGTGAGTATTTCTCTGTGAGMAGAGACGGTGCCTTTGCTGAGCTCTGGCTGACATTGAATATGTGCTGCCTCAGATCAGGGTAATGTCTGTTTATAAGGTTCAGATGGAGGGGAGGTAAGCAGCTCTCCAATTTTTGGATAAACATCTGCAACCAAAACACAAGAAAAACCAGTTTTGTTTTGCTTTTGACTAATTTGTATTTGCTGAGAGCATGGGGTTTGTTCCTGTTGTTGCAGCTGGAAATTTCAAGGCGGCTGCAAGGTAAAAACTAAAATTGTACAAGCAATTAGCCCATGGTAATGTCTAATCACTGCTGGCATCTAAAAAAAAAGTGAAACAGCAGGGATGTTTAACTTTGAAAACCAACTACTGCACAGACGCAGGAACTATGTTTGTTGAGGAAGTTTTCCTTGGCATATCGATGTGAATTTTAAAAAATTGGCCCTAAACATGCCAACATAAAGACCACAGARCTATGTAAAAAGAAGTGTTATTTTTCATCACATCAACATTTGAGTGTAATTCCTGGGAAACTTACACAAATCGTTTCTGTGGGCTAGTCTCCATCAGATCAGTTAAAAATTAATTATTTTCAGCTGTCCTTAGTATGCCTCAAGTTCATGCTCTTCTTAACCATGATGAGTGCAGTTGTGATCCTGCATCCTTTGCAAGGCTCTGTGTGTGAGCAGGGGCCACCCCAGCAAGAGGGGTCACAATCCAGCAATCTGTGCTGGACCGAGCAGCATGCAGGAGCCTTGAGGTGGTGTGTGTGCCAAAACCCACAGTGAGAAGCTGAAATGCATTAAAAATAACCCTGAGAGTCATGTCTGCAGTTGGGGTTCAGCTTGCTGGGAGGCCCCCAGTCAGGGGGCTGGAGACTGTCCTGATGAGCTGGGTAGGGAAAAACACCCATTTATTTTCACACGTTTGGTGCTTCATAACTGGTGTTTCAGCTCCTGATGGGCACTGGGATTGGTGCCAATTTCTCCACATGAAAGAGCTCTCCCTGATGCATGAGGAGGGTGCTACTGTTATTCCTTGCAAAAGTATGGCTGTGGTGTGTTGCTCTTTCCAGAAGGGCATCCCAGAGATGYTCTGAGATACAGAGGTGCAGCAGTTGATTCCAGATTTCTCAAAATTTGCTGCTAGCTTGACTGATGGAAAACATCAAAWTAATTTGGATTTTGTAATTATAGATCCAGATGTGTTAGTATTCAGGGGGTACATACCACACAAGCAGAGCACAGGTGACATATGTGTCCCTCCCCATGGTGGTAGCACATGAACCAGCTTTAAGAAGAGRGGCCTGGCAGTCCTTTCTGCTCCTGATCCAACCCCATGCCAGCACTGATGTGTGTCAGAGCATGGTACTTTCCACAACCTGCTAAACCTTTTCTTGCCTTTTTTCTTTTTCGAGCCCTCCCTGTATTGATTTAAATCAGTGCAGGCTAATGAAATCGGTGGGGGTACAACAACGTCTCTGCAACAACTGCCAGACCCGTATTTTCAGATGAAGCAAGGAAAAAAATGGCACAGACAGCCAGCTAAAACTGCATTAGGAAATAGAGGAGCAGCTAAACTCACTCTGCAGCCTTCTTACCTGGTTAATGTTTGCCCTGAGCAGTGTCAATAGGAGAACACAGAAATGCATGTCCAGGAGAAGTGAAAACAGCCAGTCTTGATCTGAGAGGGTGACAAACCATCCAGACCAAGGAGAGTCAGGACAAACCTACACTGACAGCAGGGAAAACATCAGTACAGCTCATCAAAGTTTGCTTCCTTCCTCTCCCTGCCCATGAGTGACCAAGCTGGTGCTCAGAGAGTGCCCTTACCTGCTGGACCTACAAAGATGGGATGAGAGGATGGCATCTCTGCAGCCCATAATGCCTCCAAGGAGTCTGCTCGGCCATCAAACAGCAGAAGCTGAACTATTGGTGTTTTTAAGGAGTTTCAGGAGGCCAGCTCACACCCTAAATCTCCATCCCACATGGAGCTTTGCRTTTCTCCCCTACAGGAATTTATASTCTTTGGGCAGGWGAGACATCTCAGTAACTGGGAATGYGTAGGGAGCAGCCTAGAYCCAGCTGGGCTTTCCTAGAGAATGAACAAGATCCTGTCTCAGTGTCATGCTGTGACCCCAAGGAGGAGGTGTTCCCAAATGTGTCTTTGGAGCCCTTCCATCTCCAAAGTGTAAGAGATGCCCAGGGACAAGGAGCTGCCCCCCCCATTCTGCACCCAGGGGGAAGGGGTAGCCACACACACCCTTCCCAGCCTCTGCAGCACATGCAGGTGGATGCTGGTGTGCAAATCCACTCATGCACCCAATGCACATCCCAGGGGAAARGATGAGCTGTGCAAAATGTTTCCAGGTGGGAACCGGCCAGAGATTGGGACAYGAGCTGCTTCCAGAACAACTGCAGTCTGGGGGAAAAAATGAAAAAAAAATGAAGTTCCTGGGTTGTCACAGATTGCTTCCTCATAGTCAAAACAGGTCATTTCTTGAGCTTATTACAAAATTTAATTAAGAGTTTTAAACTTTTATTTTTTTCATTTTACAGCTCCCATTTCTGCCTTTTGGGATTTTATTGGCTAAGGTCTCCTTTTTTATTATTTTCATTACATATTTCTGTCCTTCWCCATCAACTATCATATTTTTTTATGACACAGTAAAGTTGAAAGTGGGCTTTGACCCATGTATGTCATGCCTTTGTTGGCAAAATAAAACTGGAAAAGCATCTTTCAAAAAGATTCTATAAAGGGCCACTATGTATATAGCATTAACTTTCTTTAATCCACAGCTGGCTACTTTTTCAAAGCTAAGAAAAGGAGATGCAGACTTCAGTACTTTTACCATAATTCTCCAGCATCACATAAATCACAGAAGAAAACTCCAGCCCCTGCACACACCAGCCTGAAAATGTACGAGGGCCAATCTGATGGTTCGACAAATCTGATGGGGTTTTGCTGAGCAAGTCAAATGTGCAGGTTCAAGGTTGGCTGAGCTTCAGTATTATGTTCCAGTCTACCTCCACTGTCATATATTTAATCTCCAGTAATTAAACTTCTAAATGAATTCATTTCACAAAAGCCACGGTGCATGGAGTGAATCAGTGAATAAATTTTTATAACCTCAGAACCAACCCCGGCTCGGGGCGGATCTGCTCCCTGGGCAGCAGCCTATGGAGCTGATAGAGATGTTAACTGTCAAAATAAGGGCAAAACTAAAAGAAAAAAAAATACAAAGAGCTCCCTTGGCTCAAAGTTTTCGAGTTCTTTCCTGTTACTAAAAGAATATTTTTAGAACACACACTCACAAGCGCATATTGTTTTGCTGCGGCCCCCTGGTTAAAAAAAGTAAAAAATGTAAGGAAGCTGATTAGAAACTTCTGATTAGAGGTAAAACATATCACTGATAACATCTGGGTACAAAGTGAGAATTCACAGCATGGTAGGCATGGAACTCCTGACACATGGATTGTTTGCTTTGGTGAGATAAAATAAGTTATTCCRTGGCCAAACCCAATGCAGATGGGTAGGGCAGGGACTGGGTGYCATGCACCTCCAGCAGGATGCTACAGAAAAGAGGGGCCTTGCATGGYTTGTTCTTTTGAGGAGTCAGAGTTCTAGACAGGATCTGGAGCAGAAAGGAGGTAATGCTTCCATCAATAGTGCAGAATGGCAAATGCAAAATTTTCCCCTCAAAGTCCAGGAAATCAGCAACACGTGACGAGTAAGGCCACGTAGTGCTAATGCCTAATRCTCCACTTCAATCTTTATCCATTCCATGTGTTCCTTTCTCGAAACTTAGAAACTCAGYTCTCATTTATCAGCCTTTTCATATTTCACTTCTGGACACTGCTACCCCTGAATTATCCATCCTTTTCATCTTGCTGTCTGAACTGTGCTCAGCAGCTCTGGTTCAGTTTTACCGTTCMTTCATCAGCATGAAGTTCAACAATTACCAAACAACTTGAGTAGCTGGCAAGCAGGATCCATTTCTGCCCGGGGGGAAGAAAGACTCCACACAATAGCATGGCCTTTGTCTTGCATCTCATGGGTGATGCTATTGATGTGAAGGTTCTATCACATTGTGTGCCAAACCACTTGAGCTAGTTTCAGGTTGCAGCTGCCCCCAGGCTGTTTCCACTCAGTTTATAAGATAACCAGACCTGCTCTCTGTCCACTCCCAGCCTGGACAGTGCTTAGTCAGCTCCCCAGTCTTGGCAAGCTGAAGTGAGAAAGTGGAGTTGTGCTCCCTGCCTAGTTATTACCATTTTATCAGTGATCACTCCTCTTAATRCTATGGAGCACATGGCAAAACAATGAGCAAATTGCATGTTTTCCTGTGGTGAAAAAGCAATGAAGTGAGTGCAAAACACTGCACACAGACATGTCAATACATTGTGCTTGCATCTGCAGCAGTGCTTTAACTCATGACCACAGAACTGCTGATTACCTTGCTGCAAAGAAAAGGACTCTGGGGTGCATGGCAGARATGCAGCTCTGTTTCCCACACATCAGGATTCTGGGATCTGACCTGGGTCATGTGCTACTATTTTGTTTTTAGAATTATCTCAACATTTCCCACTACTAAGGAACACAGTACAAATAACAGTGATCTTAACTTTGCTCTGTAAACCTTTATGTTCTCCCCAGCCCCCAACCTTTACTCCACATTATAATTGTTATTTCCCATTATAATTCATATTTCTGGCTTTCTTGCATTGTGCTAACACAAAGTATCAAGGATGTTTTTTTTTCTGAAGAGTTTGATACCTAGTGGAAAGAATATACCAAACTACAGAGTTGAGCTRTGGTTGAAAACTCAGCAATCTTAGAGGTCTTTTCCAGCCTTAATGATTCCATGATTCTATTCTCTGGCTACTAGTGGATGGGCTGAGCCAGAACATCAGAAACTGAGTGTGAAAAGGGGTCATTCTGCCATCAGCCCCTCCACAGGCACAGCCATGGAGTCAGGGCTCAAGATTTGAGATCTGGCCTGGGGATGCTGTCCAGACCTTGTGCTTTTGAGAAGATGTGAACAGGGTCTGCTGGGAAGAGTTTAGGATTTTGTTGATTTAACCCTCTCAAGCTGTTTAAAAATAACATTTCCTGTGCTTAAAACATATCTCTGCTATTCCTGTGTCCCATGGTTTTTTATCACTCTTCCTTTATTTTTTCTCCTGGTAATGAGCTCTCACAAAATGCCTGGAGGCATGTAACTACTCCAGCATGAAGTTTTGGGTTTAAAGAGCTGGGCCTTGGGGCCCTTCTGCCCAGGAAAAATCCAAATAGAGGATTTTGCCTCAAAGGGCACCCAGGAGATYCAGAGATGATAACAGCAGCAGTAACCAGAGTGGATTTCTCCAGCACATGTTGTTGGAGAAGCTGAGCAATGCTGGAGAAATCCAGTTTGTCAGATGGCAAATGGCTCTTGGGGTATTCATGTTAAACATGTGTCACATAGRATAGGGCTACAGATTCTGCAAAGGTTTTATTATAGCATGCTGAGTCTGTRAATTCAAAAGGTCATAAAGAAAATGCCTTTTCAGGACATTACWGAAGGACTGAATCAAAATTTTCTGTAAAGAACCTGAAAACACCATGAAATCCATCACTTGAACTCGAGCTGGGCTTATTAATCATCAAAATCAAAGCAGTCTTTTTAATTTAAAAAATACACATGCAAGTACTCATCTCAGTTCAAGAGGCTCAGGTTCAAGTCCCTTTTCTGCTCAGCCCAGGCTTTTTTTCTGGTTTCCTCCTGCTGGAATTGCTTCATTTGTTTAAAAAGTGAAGCATTCACTRGATTAGAAGCCCTGTCAGTATAATGTGGTGGTTGGGGTGGCAGCTGGGAGATGTAAACGCCCCCCARGTCTCCAAAGCAGGCTCATTTCAGGGGAGTGTCACAGCTCTGAGTGCTCACCTCCCCTGTCACCCTCCACCCTTCACTGCCTCTCYGAGCCAAAAATCTGTCCCCAGGAATCCCTTCCCAGCCCAGCACTGCYGA
Organism: Malurus melanocephalus; assembly: GCF_030028575.1. Lineage (NCBI taxonomy): Eukaryota > Metazoa > Chordata > Aves > Passeriformes > Maluridae > Malurus > Malurus melanocephalus. Next base: position 1,071,559 of record NW_026623477.1, read on the forward strand.
ACCCTGCACGTTTCTGTCGGTCAGCATTGAGCAATGAAGAGCTGAGCCTTCTCACCAGCTCTAGGCTAAATCAGCACAAAAGGGATGGTAATTTCCTCCCGTTTCGTGCAAGCTCAAAGGCATCTTGGATTTGGAGTCTCTGCTAAAAGTAGATGTGTTCAGTATTTGTTAGTGGTTAGACCGCGCTGCTTATCAGAAAATGCAACAAAATAGGCTTACTGTGTTTTCTTGCCTCATCCAATACATTTTTATTGTTTGTTTTGATTTTAGAGCAGAAACAATAGAGAAAAGTTCACCAAATTAAATGTTTGCCAATGTTTGCACAGAAATATTTGCCACTGGAGGTCAGCTCCACATTTCCAACAGTAATTTAATAACCCAAATCTATKATATCAAAAATCCCTCTGGACTCCTTACAGACTAGAGAGACATTCATAGGTCATTTTAAGAACATCAGCATATACTTTGAAGATGACTCCAGAATCCCCTCTGTGCTATAGATTCTTGTTGGACAAATTGTCCCTGAATCTATTTATTTGTATATATTTTTGCAGTGTTATGAGAAAGCATTGGTTTATCTAGCTAAAARGGTCTTGCTGTAGTCACACAACTGCACTGATGTTTGGCAGAGCATAGCAATACTGATGAGAAAACAATGGAACAGATTGAAAGTTACCTAGGAAAGATTTATTTACTCAAACTTGTTTAGTGAAACCACAATTTAAAACCACTCAAATATCAAAACAGATGCTATAAATGATTTTACTCAGTCTCACTGCTCAGCCTGCCTGAAATGATGATCTGTGCATTTCTTGAATGCCTTTTGCATTTTTCGATACGCACATTTTTCTTTTCTTTCAAATGGAAAAAGGAAATTTCACCCAGGTATTCTCAAAAAATTGACAAATTTTAGACAAAAAGCCAGTTCAAGTCAATGTAGGCTGGATTCATCAGCCTTCAGGTTACACTGGCCAGCAGGCAGGAAGAATCTCAGTGGGTGCACAGAATGCTCCCTGGAAAAGCTCACAGCCCAGGTGTTTTTTTGGCCAGTCCAGGTTCTCCTGGTGAAGTGATGCTGATGTTGGGGCTGGCACAATGCAGTGCCTTTACTGCATCTGCACTGCAGCCCTGGAGCAGCACCACTGGCCTGGCACTCAGGGAGATTTCACCCTCCAATCTGCTTCAGAAAACCACACTCAGCCCAGCAGTGGAAGGATTGGGTGGAAAATTTTCCAGGCCAGACTGGAAATACAGCATCAATTCAGGGCCATGCAGAACTGAGTGTGCTGCACATGGAGGAAGCCTGGGCTTTGGGCAGCCAGAGGTACCTCCTTCCTTCCAGGCATCTGACACAATATAGAGAATGAATTCAAGCAAGAAAATAAATGGTATTTTTAAGTTTTTTGCTCMACAGTGAGGGTTTCAGCAGGCAGCCCTACTCCATGGAAGTTTTCCTGTCCTGCTGGCCAGACATCCCCATCCAGCTCGCTGAGCCTCACAGAGCAGCAAACCCTCCACGTCCATCCCTGGTGCTGCAGTGGACAGAGCAGGGCTGCAGGCCAGCTCTGACCCAGTGACCCAAAAAGAGTGTGAGTGAGGAAAACCCTGACCTAACCCACTTTGTTGTTCAGTCAGTGTATCCAGGCAGGAGCCAGCTGCTGTCCATCCTTCCTCATACCTACAAYATGAGTTAAGAGTCACAGCTCATTTTCTTGCCTGATCCTAGAGCAACACACATGCTCAAGCACATCTAACAAATATTTCTCCTAGCTCAGAGAAGACTAACATTTATTCTTGCTTCAAGAAAAGATTATACCCTCTMAGTATACCCTTGCATTGCTCTGGCTGTATGCAGCTGGTTTGGGATGAGATGCCTGCAGATTCTGGCTGGAGTAACACTAATAAAACAAGAATCCAGCAATCCTTCAGTTGCATGCAGCCAGAGGAAAAACCAGCACCTCAGATGCTCCCTGACAGATGCACGGGGATCTGTTCCTCCCACTCCAGCAGTGCTGGGTGATCCGGGCAGAGCTGTCTTTGCTGTTGAGTTTGATCTTCTCAGCGAGGCGAGGAAAGGAGAGTTTTTCTGGGGGAAGATAGGAAAGTGTTTTTGTGTCCCTGGATAGTCTGTGGAAGTGTGTGGGTGTTTCTGCTCGCTTTGAGGGCCCGGTTCCACAGAATACTTAGGCACATGTGTAACCAGAAGGGACGGCCAATGGAGTCCTGCAGAGACAGACACTTCCAGCCTCCCAGCTGCAGCAGGATCCAAACAGTTTTCCACGAAATCTCAATTACTTTTCTTTTGTTCAAGCCACCAAAATAGCTTTCATTCTGGCAAGTCCCTGCTCATGGAGCAGCTGAATTAAACTCACTTTGAAGCAGGTCCTCCCACTCACAACAAAAAATATCCATAACACAAGGTAAGAAATCTTGCATTGCTCAATATTACCTGGCTATTAATGTGAAAAAACAGAATTAATTCAATGCCAAAAAAGTTGTGCGAAAGTTTGCGCAAAAGCAACATCAATTACAGAGACTGTCTCATACCACAGCTATTTTACAGCAATTCCACTTTACATTCCTTGGCCAGCACAGCTTATTGAATAATTAAATGGCCAGATGACACAAAATCAGATTCAAAAGCCTTGAATGTGAATGAATATCAGTTCCTTAATTCTAGAGGAAAGGAATTTAATAACGAAAACTTCCACCTACTGCCTAGTTTACCATATTTTGGAGAAAGCTGAAAAGCTGTGATATCCATGAGATCATCTTAGTGGTACTTTTTCCAGAACAGAAGGAAACCTGAGCTATTGCCTCACAGGGGAACAGGATTTGGGATGAAAACCTCCCTCTTCTGATCTTCACGTAAAGAAGCTTTCTGACTGGGATTCCTATGTCATTAAAATAGACACATCATTAAAGTAGACATTTCATTAAATTGGAAACATGCTTAAAACAAAGAGTGTGGGTTAACTTCCTAGAACTATAAAGAAAGTCATTAGGATTGTAGCCAAAGAAATGCTTTTTTTCACCATTATTAGTATTATTCAATATGCATTGAATGTATAGCACTTAACAYGCAATTTGTTAATTGCAATAATGTGTCACATTTCAGCTGCAAAACTAGACATTTATGTTTTCTGAATGTGTCAAATAGGCAAGACACCAGCTAGCCTTGGTGTATTGAGAAGAATATGTTTAAACCACGGGCCAAAGTAAACAGGAAAGCTAAACTATTGGCAGAGGTGTGGTTTTATTTGTTGTGGGGTTTTGCTGGTAATTTTTAAGCATCCCAATGTTTTATTGGAGCCCTAATACATATTAAAATGAAAATATAGGAAAAWGTGTTGATTCTTCTACAGAATTAATTCACACACCCACCTGAAAAGACACTTGAAATTTTGAAGAGTGTCAAAGTGCCATTTTGCTCACATATATTTTCCTTCTCGTTTATAAATCCAGAATGTGCTAAATAAGTTACAGATTTAGTTAGACAAGTTTTAAAGTGAAACCACAGAAGAGACCCYATTTTGTACTGAAAGCCATTCTACAGAGTAGCTGGGCTGAGGCAGCTGCAGGAACTCAGACTTTGTGTCAGTGAACAGTCAGGACAGGTCTGTGCAGATGAACAAAGTATGGAGGAGCTCCACTTGTCAGCCAAGGCAACTACCTGCAAAACTGCTGAACAAGGTAAATTGAACATTTCCTTGATAATTTTACATTTCATGAGCAGAGAACCATCCACGTTACTCACTCAGCTATACATCTGATAAACATACTTTTCCATCATACCTTCTGGGACTTCTTTAAAGTACCCACAGAATTAAAGCCCAAACCCATGGATTGTAGAGCCAGTGTAAGTGAGATGATGAAAAAAGATCATCCCCTTACAACAGCCCAGTCTTGTGCCAGATTAGTGTCTGCATTACCRTGGTCTGATGTAAACAGAAATTTCCTATTTTGGATTATGTAACAATGTAGGGAACAGAAAACACAGACTTCTTGCTGGTTCAAAGAAATCCTTTATTTGCAAAAAACTGCRCCTCTTTATACTTTCAATATCCCCAGGCTGAGCACCCATTGGCTGTKTKCTCCACAGGGTCACCACCCAYAAATCTTCTTGGTGCCTGYTGAGCTACTGCCTCAGACACAGAGGTCAGGTAAGCCTGGTGGGGGATCCTAACACATTTTGGGTAATGTTGTTAGGATCAGTGCCATCCAGAACACCTGGCACAAGATAACATCCAGACTTTTGGCTGAAAGATGGATTCACAGGAAAGGAGAGAAGGGAGGTCAGGACCTCTCCACCAACATTCCAACATGAAGAGGAAGAAGTGCAAGAAAGATTGCTTGAATCAGGACTTAAGCTGCACTGAGATACAAGGGAATTGTTGCTACAGAGAAACCAGCATCCACTGGTCTGAAGTGTGCAATACCATCAGGGTCTCCATTACTGGGATTGTCTGAAGCTTGCTCTTAGGCTTCTGGCTGTCATATTCCCCCTGAAAACTGTGTTTCTTTCCCACTTTGTGGATGCAACATCTGTCTCAGGGTGGGGGGAGGGATATGCACAATTAAGTGCAAATAGTGTTCTCATGATGCAATGCAGACTCATCTAATACTTCCCAGGTACCACCATCTCAAACAACTTGGCAGGAATTTCCCAGTTGCAAGGCTGGGATTTAAGAACAGCAGTAAACTTGTGTGGTCCTGCAGAAGTGCTCCTGACACACAGTGCCCTGATCCTGCCCTCGGGAACAGCTGTGCAAGTCCRCATTTATGGCTGAGCTGGTATTTTGAAAGGAAACTTGGCGTGTTTTTYCTCCTTTTCCCTTAAGACAGCCTTCACTTTAAACCCAAGATATCTACATTTAGCACAGGGGGACAGTGCTGTCAAGCCACTGCAAGCGGCTGCTTTGTGTAACGTTTGAGAGACTCAGCGTGGGACTAAAAAACCCCCTTAAGTAATCCCTACAGAAAGTGTGGAGGAGTGCAGTAAATTATGTCAAAATGCAGGAGGGCCATTTAAGAGCAGCTGACTGCTTTGCTGGTTGAAGTTGTGCTGGAATGAAGAGAAAATGAACTGTCACCAGGGCTGTGAGAYGAGGGGTGTGGTTCTTGAGAAAGCAAAGAGATCAAGAACGGGAAATTCTATGATTTCCATCTCTCCCAGCCCTCATATTTCCCCTCTGCCATGGCCACATTGGGTAGGATAAGCTCACTTTTTAGCATATGCTCAGTTGATGAATGTCAGCTGTTTATCACAATTATTTTGCCTTTTGGATGGACCTCCAAAACATTTTGGGATTTTGGCAAAGGGAATTGAGATGGGTACTTATTTATTTATTCACTTATTTAAATAAGTAAAAGTACAAGCCAGAAATTTCCCTCCAAAATGATTGCTTACCCCAGACTGAGTTCTTGCTACCACTGCTCATGGCTCAGCCTTGGCTGGTGGCTCAATAAATTGATAAWGTGCTGCACAATCCAACAAGGAGCTTTATCAATCAAAACAAGCCCCCAACAGGAATGTTCAACCACTCTTCTCTAGTGAAATGAGCCTGGACATAATGCTTTCATCCCAAGATAATGTTAGACTGCAGATTTGGATCTGTTCTAACTGCTCCAGGGCTCTTTATATCTTCATACCTTGAGGGTTTACTAATTAGCAGCCTTYTTCCACACCCTTTGATATCACTAAAGTAATCTCAGTGTAAGTGACTACTTTCTGATGGTATCTCTGAGGGAGTGGAGAGCAGCTGGAATCATTCAAAGTGTGAGAGTTTGAGCAGTTCTCCAAGAGCAGTGATTGAAAGATGGCAACAGCATCGCCTACGCAAGTGAAGTACYCTGACTGCTTTGGGATGGCTGTGGCTGACAGGATATGAAGGATGTTTACTCTCAGCTCAGTCCAGAATCAGTAGATAGCAGACTGATAGTCTGGGCTTTTTCTAACTATTGCCAGTGTTACATTATCAGACAAGCACCTCTCAATCATTTTTTATTTCCCCCTTGCCCACCTCTCCATTTGCCTTGTCTTGTTCAGCATGTGGGKTCTTGCATGTGCACAAGACTCTCAGCACATTGGGGGTGAAGTAACAACAAAACCAGGACCTGACTATGAGAGTTTCATGAGGAGCCTGGGAAAGTAGCTGAGAGCTTGGTACTGCCTGYCTGAAATTACTCAGCGATTCCCACACTTCACAAACCCTCTGATTSAGTTTCTCACACAGGACAGCTGGGATAACTTGTTTGAAAGATGCATTTTACACTGCTCAAGTCTCTTTTCAGGTAGTTTCTAATAACACGGTGGGTGTTTATTTAAAACATAATTGCTTGCATCTTTTTTCCACATTACTCGCTTCACTGCTCCACAACACGAGCTAATTTAAAGGCCTGTCATTAACTTTGCAAACTCATTCTGCAAAGTTCAAAACTGGAGATGGGAAAAAGTTTTCTCCCTATTAAAAATGTACTTCAGAYCAGAGTGACCCTGATGTAATCCAAWGGCAACTCCTACTCAAAAGATGAGCCCTCATAGGAAAACAGGTGGTTTCCAACAGCCCCTTTGATACCTGCCATTAATTGCCTGCTCTTGCTTGCCTGCACTCATGGCAGCCTCCTGCCCTTTGCTCTTTTGTGTTCCTGTTCCAGSGCTTCCTTTTGTTACCAGTCTCTTGCTCCCCTTCAGGAACATTTTAGAGAGGTAATAAAACCCTTGTGCTGATCGAAAGAACCAGATACAAATGGCTGTGTGAGTCTATTTATGTTTATAACATGAAGCCAGAGAACAGGCTGTCCTGGGTTCTGGTTTCCAACTGCTGCATAAATCCATCAGCAGATGTGTTAAAATCCCAGGGAAGAAGGCAGAAAGGTACCAGCAGACACTGYAGGACATCCACCAGAGCCCTATCTCTTAATTCTCCAGAAGTGTGAAAGATGGAGGCTTTCACCCCACACTAGATGAGCTRTCATTTCATTTTGTTGGTGGGGCTCCCTGCAGAGAGGAATCAGAGAGACAGCTTCAGATAAGGAGCATTAAATACCTGGTTATGGGTTTGAGCTCCTCCTCAGCTGAGGAGGCACCGAGGCACCTCAGAGCAGTGTCCTGGGCCATGAGCTGTTCTTGCTGCCCCTCACCTGGCTGCACAGCCAGCAGCAATGGGACACCACCCTGCTGGGTCKCTCTTCCTTAAAGCAGCGATTAATTGAATAATATCATCATTATAACAAYACCAGGMCARGCTGGACWGGGCTTTGAGCAACCTGGTCTAGTGGAAGGTGTCCCTAGCCATGGCAGCAGCATTGGAACTCGATGATCTTTAGGTTCCTTCCAGCCCAAACTGTTCTATGATCCTCTCTCAGCCACTCAGGGAGAAGCATTTAATTAATGAATATAGAACAAACTTTCCTTTGCCGAGCCTGATGCAAGTAGTGTTCACCAAACCTGGCCCTTTCTCAGGATGATAGCAATTTCCTTCACCAGACAGCAGTCTTCAAAGGGAAAGCTGGCATAGGTGGCTTCTCAGAAAAAWAGGAAAAAACGTAACAAGAACATTTTTTTCTTTTTTGCTTTCAATGTTTTGCACGCAATGCCATGTTAAGCATGAAGCAGATGACAAGCTAAGAAGATTGTTTTGGCTGACACAGGAGTCCATCTCTTTTCTGGTGGGAAGAGATGACAGCAACACGTGCAAGACAGCCTGGCTGAACTGCAGCCTTAGCGTGAGATGTTCACATCTCAGTAGACTTTGAGATAAATGGCCTTTATCTTGTCTTCCATATGGTTTTGCTTTCCATGTAGCAAGTGAATCATAACATCAGCTGAAAGAGGAGCTAGCTGACTGCACCAAGCTAGGAAAGGAAAGGAGGGAAGAGGAGAGAAAAATTTGGAGGGCAAACAGAAACCCTCCATGGAGAACCCTGATGGAGRTGAAAATGGTGCAGAAGGAATGTGCAGTTCAGGAGGCTGAAGAGAGCCTGCCCAGCAAGTGGGTGAAAGGCAGTTAATCTGGATGAGAAGGGATCATCCCTCTGGCATTGTTCATTCTCTTAACTGGGTTTGCACCAAATTTAAGCATGTAGGTCTTGGAGCAATGGTTCGGGAGAAGGTTACCTGCCACCACTGACATCTGTGGGATTTTTGATGAGGATGTCACTGGGACTGTGCACTCAGTGATGCTCTTGAGAAGATGAAGGARTAATATGGGAACAGGCTCTGCTTTAGCATTACGCTCTCATTACTGACACTGCACTCACAGAGCAAGTTAGGAGATGCAAACACAGCCCTTCATCCTAGCAATATTTTATACCTTAACATATTAGTTGTCAAAGTTAAAGAGATGTGAAATACATACTAAAAGCCAAAGCAAAAGTACTCAATGAGAGGGCAGATTCACGCTTCAAGAAGTCTTTGGTTTTATAAGCCAATTTAGCCCAGGTCTGTTAAGAACTCTTCCTGGTAAAAGAGCGAGAGTATTTTCTCTGCTACAATAATACCAGCCTGTACTCTGGGTTAATGGAGATAAATACTACTGCCAGATTTTGTTCTTTCCCTGCATGTAATCTAATGCCAGATGGTTCTGAATGGGTATTAAATCCCCCATGTGCATGACYYCCCCAAGGTTTTTATCATTAGAACCTTAAAATAATTCAAGGAAAGCTTCCCCTAAGCCCGATCATAAACCTTCTAATGAGGGGCTGAAGTCACTAAGAAAATCCCTTTTTTAAACTCCCATTTTGCARGGTATTTTCTTCCTTTATTATAAACAAGCAAGAATTCAGAGATGCTTTATAACTGTTTTAGTAGAAAACACATAAAAATGAGCGTTCAGGTTAACAGTTCAGGTTCCCAGCAGGGTTCAGAGATGTAGAAACTGAACAGCCATCTTCAGCCTCTAATGCATGGGCCAGTAACATCACCATCCCTCAGGGMACATAGAAGTTATGCTGTCAGTAACTGACTGTTTTACTCACAGTGCAACACAGCACCTTGTGTCAGAATAAATATGATCCAATGTCAAACTAGAGGTTCATGTGGGACCTTACCTACACAAAAGTACAAGGATTTACACAAACACCATCTTGACTGGAGTTCAGCAAGATCAGCTAAATTCCCCAAAACTTTCCTAGGAATTTTCTCTCCCTCATTTGCACAGAGTGGAGGATGCATTTAAATGATTTTACATTTGGTTTTCTACTTGTTGTTTACTGCATTGCACCAAGCCTTACTTGCTGCCTTTTACTTGAGCACATAAGAGAAAATTTTTCATATCCTCATGGGTTTTCTGTACTTCTCATTAGTGGATCATCCAAAACCAACATAAGTATTCCTGCAGCTAAATCACATGTTGTGAGAATAGGGAGGGGTGAAAAACAATGAAAATACAATTAAAATATTTAGCATTTTTGGGGTGTCCAAACTGTCTAGTGGGCTTTACAGGGGTCTTTACACTGTGCATGTAAGACTCAGCTCTCATTAATATCTGTTTCAACTGGGAATATGCAACATCTGCAAAAAAACCACAGTCCTTGGCCGAAACCACAGAAGCAATCATCCTGAAAGAGTTTAGTTTGGGTAACTGAGGAAACTGAACCCAGTTCATCAGGAGGGCATTCAAATGCATGAGTCCTTAATCATGGGACCATCTTGCCTTGCCCTGAAGTCCCACACTCACCTCCCATCACCYAAGAAGAGGAATCTAAAAGATTGCATGCTTCTTCCAGGATCTGGCACTAGAGCAGAGGCACCCAGCATGGCAGGAGACCATTTATTGAGAAATTAATAAACAAAATATAAACAAAAATACAAACCTGCCTCAGCACCCAGCAGTACCCTGCCATGTCACCAAGGATGGCATCACTGTGCAGCACATGATTTCCCCAAACCAGAGTCAYTCTGCCTCTTCTCATGCAGCCACACAGACAGTGTGTGCAGGCACCTGCTCTATATTCTGGCCTCTGGAAAAGGAGAGATCCTTTTCCAAAGCTGAGAGCTGAACCAGGAGCATTGAGCTCCCAACAGCCACTGAAGAAAGCAACAGATAGCTAACATCAGTTCATTAAACTTTTGGATGTAAGTCTGCCCCTTCTTACCTGCAACCCCAGATGTCCTGCTCTCATGGCAATCTCACCTCTTTGACAGCYTTGTCCTCTTCACCCTAATTCCATTCCTGTTTCATATTCACTGTTTATGTTCTTGTGAATCCCCACCCAGTCTCCAACCACCTCTCCTGCTTAATTYTCACTTTATTTATCTCCACATATTCCTTACCAGCCTTGTTAGCAACTCATTAGCTCCCAGCATCTCCTTGAGTCCCCCAGACCAACCAAGGCCCCTTTTACCTTGTTCGGGTCCCTATCCAGCCCCTCACTCTGCCTTCCTTGGCCATCTCCGCTGAGTGCAGCTAGATGTCAGTCATCCCCATCCCAAATTATCATTTGACCTGGAGGACATTCCTGTCTGAGTGAGGAAATCAGTCATGGGGTCAAACACTGGCAAAGACTTAGGGCCAAAGCCCTGTCAGAAGGCATCAGAACTGGGAATGGAGCACAACCAAACTCAGTGACAGATACTTGTCCCCATCACCACTTGGTGTAATTTTCCTCTGTTGGCACCCTGGCCATGCCCTACAAGCACAACCATGGGCTGTGCAGGAGCAGCAGAGAAAAGGAAAACGGGCTATGGAAGGAACTAATGACGCTGTGCAGAGCCCTTCATCCCTCAGCCAGTGAAACCCTGCCCAAGCGCAGCGCTTTACAGCTGCACGCAAGCTATTTATTATCCCAGGCCAAAAAAAAAAAAAAAACAAAAAAGAGTTGTTGGTTTCTGTCTATTCTTTAGATGCCAGGTTTTAAAAGAACAAAGGAGCAATGCTGCCACCAGGCCTCGCCAGAGAGGGACCTGCTGGGGCTGGAGGACAGGCCGCTTGTCCTGGGGAGACCTCATTTTGGGCTGGGATATGGGGTACGGGCTGTTTGGGGTGTTTCGTCTCTGGGATGAGGAATATCTCTGGCATTTCATCCTGGCACCTCCAGCAGGCTCAGAGCAAGGAGGGGGGCACGGGCCGAGCGGGCTTTGCTCCACAGAGCTGTGGAGACAAAGCGATTTTACTAAAAAAGGAACTTGGAGCGCTCGGGTCCGTGGAGCGGCGGGGCSGTCCCAGCTCTGTCTGCGTCCCGCTGACCAGGAGGAGGAGGAGGAGGCAGGAGGGACATGGCAATGGACACTGGGCTCTGCACAGTCAGCCTGGGGGGCTCAGCCAGCCCCCAGCAAGGTGGGGACAAGCAGAGGGGCTTTGGTGGCTGGTGTGGCCCAGGAGCAGCGGGAGGCTGGTGGGGAATCTGTGCCTCTGCTTTGTTCCGCTTCCTTCTCCCGCTGCCCGGTGACACTCGCACGTTCTTGAGGCCATGAACCCTCTCCTGCTGTGTCTGTGTCTCACCCCTGCCCTGGGACCCCACACCCGACAGGGACCCCCGCCTCGGGTAACAGCGYTCTCAGAAACAAAGTTCTGGCTACATGGATAATATCAACTTATTATAGCATTTCCCTTTATAGCTGCGCTGCAGACGGCRTTTCCAGATCCCTGTAAAGCATTCTTGCTTTTTCTTTCCATYCCTCAGTGCAACTTGACAAGTTTTKTGGTTCTTTTCTAAATAGGCGGGTTTATTTTATGTCACCGAGCACTGGCAAGGATGGAGAGGCCTTTAAGTCACTGTAATCTGAATTTTAGAAATAACAAGCTACAAAGATCCGTGATTAAATGTGGAGCAYGCAAGAGCAGCAAAAACAAGTACTTTGTGTTCTTTAAAAGATCATTTGGGTAACAGTGACATAACCTAAGTACCCGGTCGCAGTCCAATTTAATCAGCAAATATGCCTCTGGAGCAGAACCATCTAACTTAGGAAAAGAAACAGAAGTACCGTCATCATCAGTAGGAGAAATTAATGCATTCCACTTAGACAAAGATTAATTATTATGAATCACTCCAAAAATACATTTGCCCCAAGTGGGAGTACACGTTCTTCTATTCATCAAGTTGCTTTCAAATAATCATTAAACATCGTAAGACAGAGGACAATTTTGTTCACCCGAAACAAGCTCTACAAAATGAGTACCACCTTTTTTAAAGTCTGGAGCATTTTGATCAAAAGTAATTGCCGATAAGTAGGACAGGCAGAACATCTGCTTGAAATGTGTATAGGTGCTGAGGACTCTGCTAATTCCAATATAATTTTTCATGGTAGAGTCTTCCTGTAAGTGCTTATTTTTCCCTATAATTTTTATCATAAATTCACCAAATTAAATTTATATTTGCTACTAATTTTGTCCAGTTTAAGGGCCTCAACTATAACCTCATCGGCATCTCAAAGGGTCATAAATCACATTTAAAGCCAAAAGTCACCTCAGTTGCATGYTTTGAAGAAAGATTAACATGGTGATTTTAGGAAGGGCAGGAGTAGGCGTCTTAGTAAGGTCTCCCTTTGCACAAGGGYTCTGTTAAAAATACTCCAGAAGGATGATGGTGGGACAAGTATGTCTGAAACAGACTGGGTTGTTAACATCAGGCTTGGCTCCCCTGCTTCACTTACATTTAATTTTCCATTTGTCTCTGGGCAGTCCCTGGTAGGCACGTCCTTGTGCCAGTGCCTCTTACCCCAGCTCTGCATAGGACAATGAGCAAGAACAAGAACACAGTCAAAATAAAATGACTCTGTCATTTACAAGGGAAAAGAAAGAAAAAGTGCAAAATTAAAGGACAGCAGGAAGCAAATATGTTAGCAACTGGAGAATATTATTGTTTTATTAAATTTATGCATATGGAAAGCTTCTTCTGTGAAACATTTCCCAAACCATCACTCTATATTCGTGGCTTAGCATTCCTGGTGGGGAGGGAATGAGAAACTTGYTTCCTTTTACTTTGCAGGGCCTTGGTGAAGTGCAAAGCAGGCAAATATCAGATGGTCCTGATGGGTTACTTTCAACTCAGTATACTCCATGACTTCTGTGATAATTTAGTCAGCAAAACCCCAGAGGCTGAGCTTTGTTCACACCCACCTTTATCTGGAAGACTTAGAGATGGCCTTCTMGGTAAATCAGTCTTCCTTTTTAGAATAGTCTTCTTTTTCTCCAGCRTTAGAGATGCAGTTTAAGGCTCAGTCCTCACCCAGCCCAGGCAGTGCTGATAGGCAGCRCTTCCACTGACACTTTTTCCATTACAAAATAATGTTCTACCCAAACATACTTTGTTTGACACCAATAAATCAGGGCAGCTCTTTTAATCATACCCAAGACTGAACTAGGCCAATTTTTTCAAGCTTATAAAATTTGGTGACTTTTCAAAGAAAACTTTTTATTTCTTTTTTTTTAGTGGCACAGTCCAGCACTCCCTGTTCCTGGCAGCAGCTCAGAAGTGCTCTGAGAAATGCATCTTTTTGTGTCAGTTCTGACCCAAATGAAATCAAGAAACCTTGGAAATCTCTAAGGAGATGGATTTTTGTGAGTTTTCCAATTTAAACAGGTGGRGATAAACCAAGATAAGTGTCTGAGAACAGATCTGCAGCATGTGGATGGTTCATCTATAACTAGATATGTCTGCCTTTWTTTTTATGGCCTTATACTTTCCTAGAGATATGCCTACAGGCACTTGATTAACAYTGGAGCAGTTATGTAAATGAATGAATGAGACAATAGATGTAGTAGAAAAAAGCCTTCATTCTTAACTCTGACAAATGCTTGCTTTCCAAAGGAGAGATTGTTTTAATTGGCCAGCTAGTGCCTCAGTATGGGAGAGGACCTTCAAAAGCCAAGCAATTCTGAGACTTTTCCCAAGCAGCAGCAATGATAAAAGAAAAATGAAAAATGTCGTGCTTGTTTCTGTTACTTAGATATTTCAAATGCATTGCTTCAAATCAGCTCTTAAGTTCTTCCACCATATCCACATGGCAAAAAAAAAGAAAGAGACAACACCTTTATCTTYAGAACAGCTTGCTCACATCACACCACAGCTTATTTTATGACTCCAATATACTCTGTGTTTCYTTTTCTCCATTCCTTCATTACCACCTCACCATTAGCAAGTGTTGCTAAGTAACATTCTACAGGCCCCTATAATTTTGCTACATGACTGCACTACAACCACATGTTAATGTTTCACAAAGGCAGTAACTATCAGCAATAACCACTCTATTACTTTCTGGGAAACCACGGTACTTTCTCATTGTGGCTATGTATGCTTCCCAACTGCACCAGGGTAATTCAMTGTTGCTGGAGGCTGGGATGAGTGAATTCCCATGCTGGATTTACAGAAATCCCGGTGGTTCTTCCACTCAATGGACATGTGCAATGGAATGAGCTGTGACTAATGTCCCTGGCATATTGAACACACTGAATACTCACTTTGTGCTCACCAGCAGCTGTGTGGGCAGTACTGGGAGGGCACCTATTCAGTCATCTGTGTGCCACCAAGCCAGTTCTCTGGGTCATTGTTATGTGGTGACCTCAGGTCTGTCATAGGAGCTCCTGGAAACTGCATCTYCATGTCAAGATGTCACCACACAGTGGCTGGGAAGAGGGTGATCTTGGGCAGCTTCGTCCTTTAGTGCCTCCACTGTGCATTCACACTCTCCAGTGTAGGTGAAAGGAGGTTGGTAAGGGCAAGAAGTCCAGAAGAAGGTCACTTTCAGATATTAGTTATCCTAAAGGGTTCATCACTAGGAACACGAAAAGGTACACCAAGAAATAKTTTAGCTTAACTTGTACCTGAAGTGATCCACTGGTTTTACCCAGGACAGGTTAAAAATCCACATCTCCAACAAGAGGTGATGGCAATGCTGAAGTGGGATAAAGCARGACTCTTATAAGCTGGGTCCAAACACATGCAGAGTTCAGAGGAAGTTTTCTGCCWGCATAAAATTTGAGGAGTCAGACATGTAATTACCGTGAAAAAAAGAATCATTTTTCATCCTTTTCATTGTGTGGTAAAAGAAATTAAAGGAAAAACAAATACCTCTAATAATTTCAAAATGCTGCACTTTGTCATCAATCTCAATTTGCCATAACGAGCCCTTCAGGAAGTTCAAAAGTTGCAGTGGGACGCAAATAAGCTTGAGGGATGTTGGGCAATTCAGAAACATGATTCCAATTGCACCAGATAATGTATGTGTTACCCTAAATAATGTTTTACTATTAYGCCTGTTCTAAAATGGAGGCTGTATGCACGTATAAGCATGTACATATTTATAGATACACATTAATATACAGAGTCCATGTGTCTACATGAATGTTGTTGTATTAACAAAAGAGGAAGACTCCTTTAACAGCTATAAAGGTTTAATTTCTTATCTAGTGCATTCCCTGTTTTACTTGGTTTAAGGCTTAGTATTTACATGTTTAATTATCTAAGGCTTCCTCTCTCCCAAGGAACGCACTGGTTTGCCATGTTCAATAAAGTAATGAAACGTGGAATAAATCTTTCTAGTGGAATAATTACATGATACTAAACCCATGTTTTATCTTATCCCCACCACATACTTCAGTTTCTTTAAATGTATCTTTGTAGCAACCAAACTTGCCATAAATTAGTCATGATGATATTACAGCTGAGTTTAATTTCAAAGTCTCTCAGCAAGTTGTTAAGCATTTCTTGCCTAGGTCACTGCTGAGGAAATTTGAAAACTCTGATATGATTTATGAATATTACTATATTAGTACTGTATAAWGGGCTATGGGGAATACAAGCACATAAACCTTTGTTTAATTTCGTTACAATAAAAATTTCATTTCTTATAGCAAAATAAACAAGTAAATCAACGTTGAATGGTTCTGTTGTTTTATTACGTAACTTATAATTTGCCTTTAGACATCCAAGCCAAGTAAAATCTGAGATCCTGCTCATTTTTGTTGAAACATAATTAGTTAACACTTAGAACTCTTCTGCAGAGGTTGGTTCCTTGAATGGCATCCATAATATGATGCAAGAGAAGAAAGTCCAGGAACAAAAGGCTTGGCATTTTTCCCTCCTATGTACAATTACATTATCCCTATTATTAGCCAATTTCTCAATGTAAACTTTTTTCTTCTGAAGTTTACTCAACTGTCTATGGGGTAATTAGTTTTCTAAAATTGCTACAACATCAGTGTTTAATTTAAGAGGTGCTGTTACCTCGAGACTTGATGCTGTACAAGTTGCATGGACACACAACTTCTGTTCCTCGTCATGTAGCCCATCCCCATAGTTGGGAAACAGTCCCATCTGTAGGAGCCCCTCTCAGCTCACAGAGTGGCAAATGCTGAATAATGAGGAGACAAGGTTAAAAGAGTCAAAACTTAGGCCATTTTTGCCAAATCACAAGGTAATCACTGCTTATATTAATCACCTGCTGAAGATTCAGCTCTCCTTTAAGGAACTGAGCTCCATGGAATTTGCACACATAGGAACATGGTGACATTTTGCAGGATCTGGCTGCCTAAAGCACCGAGTCTGTTGGCTTTTGCAACACCATACAATGAAAACATCCCTCACATTAGTGAATGACTAACCTAAGCCAGTAAAAATTCTAATTTATTATAGAAGCATATACATTAATTTCTCAGAAATATTGCAGACATTTCTCGATCACTGGGAGGCAGTAATCCCCAAGCTTAAATAAATTGTCTCTTGGACATACTGCTTGACCTTAGGTGAGTCATTTAATCTTTCTTTCTCTTTCTGTTTTCCTGTCTATAAAAGTATGATAATATTGGCTCACATCACCTGCTGAATAAGCCAATATTCAACACAAATAGCTGATGTGAGATTAATATTTCYAAAGTGCTATATGCTGCTGAGAAATGCTGTCAGTCCGAAGTGTATGCTACKATAATTATGGTATACAATGAAAATCAGGCAGCTCAGTGGGTATTCTTGAGCCAGGCTCTATATCTGCTGCYTGACTTCACATGTACATGTCCAATGGAAACGAGTTTTAAAAATAAAAGTGTCCTTGAAAATAGATAAGAAACTTTCAGCCAATGGAGAATGTCCATCAACACCTACCTGGGGCTACTGGGGTTTTTTTTTCAGCCAGTTCCATCTGATTTTGTTTCTTCATGTACTCATGTTCTTCTTCATGTTCTGGCTGGTAAAGGAGGAAGGGACAGCTTTGAGAGAAGGATTGTGGTGAGTCAGCAAGGTTTGAAAATACCCTTCAGAGTTTTGATTCATTATGTCTGCCAAACCACACACCTGAGGATAGCAGAGCAAGAGGTGACAAATATYCTGCCATTTCCACATGTCTCTCATTCCATGCCCAACAAGAGGGTCCAACAATCCACACTGTTGCCCACTCATCACTGAATTGAAATACATGACTACTCTATTTGGCTGGAAATTCCCACAGAAAGGGTGACTGACCCATCTTTGTTCCATCCTCGGAGAAAATATGAGTTTGATTTTCAGAGATGAGTATTACATACCTCATTTCAAAGCCTTCTACAAATCCCAATGCAGCATCTTCTGCCACGGAGCAGSAGGAACAAGGAGGTTTTCAGCACACCTTAGAGAGCACAAAAGCATTTTTTTTTCTTTAAAACTGTGAAGTCATCACAATAGGCTGAAATTTTAGAATGAATGAGATTCCACTTATACTTAACAACTGCTGAGYTGAATCTTCTCCCTCTTYCTTCTGTGTCTCTTTAGCTCTTTCTTCCACCTGGAAAATGCCCTGAACATTTTGGGTGCTATCAGGAGCAAGAAACAACTGTTCAGTCATAGGTGGCTACAGATATTTCTGAAAAATAAGTCACTCTGTTCTCACTGTTKGGCACAAAGTGGAACACTGGGTGAAGAAGGCCCCCCCCATTTCCACATTTCCCCTGGGAATTCCTACATATTTCTCAGCATCCACCCAATCAATGTCATGGTGCAGCTGTACTGTGTTATAGGAACCAAACATGTGCCCCCATTGCCCTGCAGAGTCGAACACCTTTGAGGACAGGACAGCATTACCCAGCTGCTTTGGCCAAAGCGTGGGTTGATTTGTTTGCATTATGAAAAAAACATGGGCTGCTAACTTCCTATAAAATGAAGGAAAAAAACCCAAAAGAAAGCAACAGCCTGGAGATAAAAATTCCCAAAGTTCTAGAAAACGTCAACTCCAAGAAATGTGGTGGGTGTAAAAACCACAAATTAAGCTTTACATCCATATACAGCATCTACGTTTGTTCTGAACAATGCTCAATGGTGAGAGTGGGGAATCCCGTGAGCGCTGCCTCCCACTGYGGACATGCCTCCCATTCCTGGGGCCAGAACACGCCCCTTCCCACGGACACCCCCACAAAGCCTCTGTCTGTTCTGCAGGGCACCAAGCACAAGTTTTGCTTCCTCTTTGCAAAGCTCTTTCCAGCAGGATGGAGATGGGCTTTGCTCCAGAAGCAAAGTGGGAACAGGTACTGGAGCAGGTCATGGACACAGCACTGCCTCTTGCACTGCTGAATTTGGTGGGGAGTTAGAAGCCATTGCCTTACTCCAGGTCCAGTCGAAGACTGGGGTTGGCTCATTAGTCTCAGCCCAGATTACACAGAATTCACCCAGCTCAAGGGGTGAGACAATAATTCATCCTTGTTAATGTACAATATGAGAGGAGAGGGCAGAAAATGTTAGCTATGCTGCTAATATTTGCATACTGCCGTTCATTAAAAACCCACGGAAATGTGACTTAAAAGGAACTAAAGCAGAGATTTCTCAACCAAACCTCCAAAATTTCAATAACATAGATATTCTTTTTTTCTTTTTCAACAAAAATCTTTTGGCAAGTGCACAAAATGAAATGAACATGAATAAAATACCAAATCTATTTAGCATGAACATCAACAAAATACMAAATCTATTTAGCATGAACRTCCTTAGCTCTGTGAGATTTCTGTAGCAACTGAAGGTATTACAGAGACTATAATGTACAGAGTGCTTTAGGGTGAGAAAGTGCTTTTGAATAGGTTGTAATTCATTTAAAACACACAAAATGAGTTTTAAWGCATGCAGTCAAAGCAATAKAAGCTCTTTTAAAGGAAAAGCTTTRTAAATGTTGGGTTATTCAATAGATGTAAGACCTCACTGATTCGGTGAGTGGAAATGAAAATTACTATGTAAAACTACTTTTACTGTGTCCTTTGCTGCTTTGGAAGCKAATCTAGATGCTATTACATCTTGCAGAGATGACAACTATGTGTTAGGACTTAAACTCTTCAGTCCTTCCAGAAGACTCACTGGTACCATGATATTTGGAAAAACGAAATGCTTGCCCACCCTCACGACTTTCTCAGAGAGGCTGCATGGCAAGTGCACATAAATCTTTCAACTGAGATTCAAGCACTGAGAAGGAGCTACTGAATCGTTGGCAACGTGAGCTAATATTGAACTAATATGAACTTCATGCAAAATTTCTCTTTGGCCAGAATTGCTGGTTGGAGTGAACTTGTAGTAACAGGCTCTTCGGAGAGCTGSCAGGGGAGTCTCTCGGCAGGCTGCCAGCTGCAGCTGGAGCTGCCTTTCCTTCAGTTTGCTCTGAGTTTAGGACATGCTTGTGCAGCTCTGCTATAAACTTTCAACTGGAGAGGAGACAGAGAGGAACCCAAGAGCCCTGAAGCAGAGGAATGTCAGGATAATCCCAGWGCAAAGTCAAATCTTGGGTGAAACTGCAGAAGTGAAAAGTTTATTGAAGTTCTGATTGGCTCTAAGGACATCTCGTCTGGGCTGCGGAAGCTGTGGACTCAGGAGAGATGAAAGCATGCAGTTTGCTTGTTTTGATGACTGTCTGAGCTGCCTGTAGCCAGAAAGGCTTCTCCACYCCTGGATGGGAAGTCCCACCACCTCCATGGAGCCACACACAGGGAGCTCAGTTCCCACCAGACAGCARCTCAGTCCATCCCTCCATCCCTGCCAAACTGACCACTGGCATGGCAATGAGGCAAGTTTCACAGGGAGAAATCACACTTAAAACCCTTAAAAAAACCCAAAGAAAATCCCAACAGGACAAGCTTCATCACCTGCACAACTGAGTCCAACAAAGCACATCGCTGTCCTCATGAACTTGGTCTCAGCAAAGAGAATATTTGGGCTTGGCMTGTTTTCTGCTCACCCAAGTAAAGAAATCTTTGTTGTTCCCTTAAGAAAGCTCTTCCCAGTTCACAGTCAGGAAGATTTCCCTGATATTTTGCCAAGAGTTGTATAACAAATGGCTGATGAAACAAATAACAAGAACAGGCCAGAAAGAGGAGAGGAAATATCTAGAAGGAGGAAAAGGACAAATGAGTCTTCAGAGAATATGAGCTATAGAGGATGCGCTGAGTTTATGTCTGGTACATTTTGCTTCATTTCCAGTAATTCATGCCCTGTATGTTTCTAGAACCAGATAGATGAAATATTTACAAAACCCACACCAGTAGATCCAAGACAAGTTGTGAGAAAAAAAAGTTTTCTGAGTTCTGACAGTCAAAATAGATTTGTCACTAGGCCAACAAATAAAATCTTCTCCCTCTAACTTGGGCTGAAAAAAGCAAATAGAATCATTTCTTCTGTGCCTGATTTCTCTGTCCAGTGGATTTGCTCCACCATGGATGGTCCACGGACCTCAGCCAACACCTCTGTGTCATGGTCCTTATTTTCTTTCAGGAGTTGTATTCCTGGCACAGACCACACAGTCCAGCCTTGAYACTGGGGAGAACTTTCGAGCAGTTCAGAAGCAGAAAATGTAGGAGGAGTAAGGGGGAAAAAAAGACAGAGGAGACAAAAAGAAAATGAGAGAATGAAAAAAACACTATGCTGTGTAAAATTTGCATATGAATAATAATAAAAAAAAGGCTCATTTATAGGAACATTATGAACAGGCAGTGCTTGTTATTAACAGCATCTTCCTAGGGCCACTTKGCACATCTGTGTTTTCCATTAACACCAAATTGCAACCTCTGGAGCACACATTGTTCTGTGTGCATCTGCCCTGAGACTGTGAACACCAAAACTGTCTGTTACACAGATATTGGGAAATAATTCCCTAGACACACTGTGCATGTATTCACAAGTAAAATATGCAGSCATACCAGTCTGCACACAGAAAACACTCAATTTGTATGTGCAAAACAGGAGCTCAAGGCAGGCCAGTCCTACAGAGACCAAGCTCTGAACTGGCAGCACCAATCCATCAGGACCTGTTGCTGCCAAAAGACAGTGTAACAACCTTTCAGCATCAGCCACATCTTAATTTTAATTTGGATGGGTTTCACCAGCTTTCCTCAAGTCTCTCATCCATGAATCTGGAATGTAACTCAGAGAAGAACATTTATTCTGACCAGCCAAGRCATCATTTAGGGAAATCCAAGTGTAACTAAGGCCCATAAACTACCAATACTTCCTTCTGAAAMGAGTCACCAGGAAAGCTAAAAACTGTATGAATAGCAGAGTTGCTTTCTTAATAAAGATTTCCTGTGTTTCATTTTTCCATATTGGTACAAAGGAAAGTCTCACACATATGAATGGAGACTTCAGGTGACAAATGCCAGCCAATTACCAGGGTTTAGCTTCTAAAGGACAACCTGATCTCAAGACCCAGAAATGTTACCATTCTTTACTAGCAGATATTAAAGCTTTTTAAACCAATTCACCATTGTCTCAGCAAATCTCTGTTTCTGTACAGTGATTTTTTTTTTCCTGGGATAACAATATCCATAGCAATTTTATGGGCGTGGTTCAGATCAAGAACATGTGCTGCTAGCTGGAAAATTGCATTTRGTCTCTGCTTTTCTTTTTCTCTCTTCAGGTTTTATCTTCTCTTAAGTTTAAAGAAAGTTTCATTAAAGAAATCATTTCCTTTCTTTGGGAGGCTGAATGAGAAGGCACTAAAATCAGTGAGAGCCTTTCCATTAATTTAGGGGTGCTTTACATTAGACTTTCAATTAGAAACAGTAAGTGTAGAAGCATAAAGAAACTGAAGATAAAGGAGAKGGGAGCAGGAGGTGGAAATGTTTCATGAACATTTACAAACCTCTAAAGTTTCATTTGGCTTTATGTTTAGGTCAAAGGTTTGGGTCAGCTTTTGTTCTCCTCAGCCCCCGTTTGCTCTGATCTTCTGTTCCAGATCGGGATCCTGACAGATGCACTGTGAAAAGGGAAAAATCAGTTTGAAAGGCTGGACTCAAGACCTGCTAAAGGCAGAATGATGAGGCGACTGCTTTGCAGTTTGTTTCRTGTCAGAGGGAACGCAATTCCCTCAGATGAAGTAGCACAGCACTGGACTGAGCACTGCAGATATTTTAGGGAAATGTAATGAGAKGGACACTTTACAATTAATGATCCTGCCTGGCATCTCCTGCAGCCACCTCAGGGGTGACAAACCCTTGAGTTTTGGCAGCAGCATTGGCTGTGTTTGCAACTTGTAAAACTATTCATTTGGGGACAGTACTTTGTTGACCAGTGGCAAAACACCAAATCTCCCACAGGGAGATGGATCACTTGTCCTCCAAAGGTCACAGGAGTCCAGCGTGGCAAAAGCACCATCCCAACCAGCCTGGCATTGACAAGAGAGGAGTGAGGAGCAAGAAGAGGGGTTTGGCACTCATGACACAGAGATGCAAATAAGGMAAGTCCATAAGGAGAGATGGTATCTTTAGGTTAATTTATTGTAATTTTTTTAAAAAGTAATTTCTAGATTATATTGTGGGAGAATTAGAGCAGCTTTCTGACATGTCTTCTAGYTAACTTCAGAGGGAAGTAAAAGTTGAAAACAATTACTGAAATTTAACTGAATTATGTTAATCAACTAGACAAGTTTTGAGGAGGGGGAAGGGGGGCAAAGGGCAGCTGGTATATGGAGAGGAAAGAAGGATGTTAAGAGCAGAAGTGATAAAATCACTGGCCCTGGGGGACAGCAGGAGAAGCAAGCAGCTTTTAGCCCCAGAGCACTGAATGTTTAGCCCCAGAGCACAATTCCTTCTGCTTCATGCCCAGCTTCCTGCTCCTGCCTGAGACCCCTCCATCCGCACCTCAGCCACACCAGCACKGCGGTTTGCAAGGCCCCTCTAACCCAGACCACAAAGATCTGAGTTAGCACAAAAACCACAAAAACCTCCTGCACTGCTTGGGTGCAGCATCACTGGATGGAGCTGGCACATTACACATGCTTTGGCTCAGATTCATCTTGTTTAGTTTAGGCATTTAACCRCAGACTAAGTCTCTAATTCCCTTAAAACCATTCTCCAGCAAGCAGAGAGAGATGRGCACCCCCAGAGGCAATCCCTGCTGTTGGAGGGATCATTATTCCCCCTTGTCAAAGGTAGCTGGGGCTCAGGACACCCTGCTCAGCCCAGCACAGGACAGACCCCATCCCACAGCCACCACTCACACCTTCCCTTCCCCTCCCCGCTGCAGGGACCACGACAAGGCCACAGAAGAATAGAGACAAAAATAGGTTTCTGACCTACTTGYTGGCAGCAGGCAGCAGTGAGAGAGGCTGCTGGAGCCGAGGGGGAATAGATCATAACCACACAAAAAGCACGGATCGCTCCGTGAGCTGCGAATGACATTGCCTCTCCATGCTGGCTTTTCCAGCTTTCCTGTTGAAACCTCTTCTCTCTCTTTTTCACCATCCTCAACACACAGACCTGGACAATTTTTTCCCCTTTCATTTCTGTTGGTATCGTATTTTCTTCTGTGTTTATGTGAAACAACRTTATTTTCCATGGTTTTGAAATCARCTTAGGACACAGTTTTTGTCTCGCAACATCTATTTTGGAAACAGCATTTAAAAACACTTTCAGCCGTGAATATTTGAAGATTACTATATTCAAATCACTTCCAAATATGAGATTCTTTTGCTTCTTGGGGGAATTGTGCTGTAATACTTAAATCCTTTATATTAATTTTTTCCCTTTCWGATTTAAATTCAGACATACTGTGGATTTATATTATTACTTTTCATCAACAGCAAGTATTTTCTGTGCTAGCAGGCTCTCAGTGGTATCTGCACTGAACAACAGAAAATACCTATTCCTTGGAGGAGTTTTCTCTAGATAATTTTTTTATTTCTAGTCTGTGTTTTTAATTATCAATATTCTCTAGTGTTTCATCTTCCACAGAAACTTCCAATATTTTTAGGACATCTTTTCAGACACCCTAATTGYTTCCTTGTGGAGACTGAGCTGGATCCATGGGATGGTCAGCCTTAAATACCTGACACATTTTACCATTGTTTTMTCCCATGGGATGGTTTATATCAGGTTGGCTGAAGACCTGTTCTGACAGAGGGACTGGATGCTGTACATTGCACACATCCAAGCAGTCCCATTGTAATCAATTAGTAAGATGAGATAATTTCAAAGAAACATTTCCTTTGTCCCATAYAAATAACATTTTCATTACTCATTTCAACTGGCTAAACAGTGAAACCAGAGTTTTTTTCTTAATAAAAAATGAATGGTYTTWAAGCAAACCCYTAATGAGTAAAGTTGCTGGARATTTCCTTTCTGGGAAGGGATGCAACAGAACTGGAGTTTTATCCTTGGGTTGCCAATACTTAGGGTCAATCAGAGGACTACCTTTGAAAAAATTAAAACTCTCCTGAGAAAAATAGCACATTATCCCTGCTGACTGACTCCAAAGAAGAAAAAACTGCAATTTTACCCAACACATCCCATCTGGTCCCTGTTCATGCCTGGGAAGGTGCATTTCCTTCAGAGTGAGCCCGTTGCTGTCACATCCTCCCACCAGCTGAACCCCGAGAGGTTTCTCTCTGTTGTGCTGCCAGGATGCTCCTTACACCCCTTCTGTAAACACACAGGACAGGTCTCAGCACACTCAGCAGGTTTTTTTCAGTTCCATTTGCACAGAGCACTCCTTTTCCATGACAGGAAATCAGGGGGAGAGGAGTCAGCCCTCCCTTTGGTTGACAATCTTGTGTATCCTGTAGACACAGCAGTTTAGGGTACACTCAGAAGACCCCAGTGCATCCTCAAAACGGTTGCTGAGCTTGCTCAGCTTTAAAAATCATGAATGCTGTCACTGCTGTTGATGCCATTTGGGCTCAGGTTTATGTATTTTTTTTTTTTCTTTTTATTAAATAAGCACACACCTGTACATATACTCACACTTGAGAGGTTTGGGAGAATTAGATGTAAAGGGCTGTTGATGAAACTCAAACACTGTGTGCTGGTGCTGGAATTCAGAGCCAGCTTTCCGGGATTAGGTGTCCCTGGCTAACCTCAGCTGTTAGAAATTATTTTGGAGCTTGGCCCTGGCAGGTGAGGGGGAGCTGTGAGGAGGAGAACAAAAGGGTTTCTTCTCTCTTCTGCCCCTGCCTCCCCCCTCTGCAGTATTGGGCAAATGTGGTTTTAATTCAGAAGTACAAATGTCATCTTCAAAGTCACTCTGAGAAGGAAGGGTGGGGGAAAAGGAGAGCAAAAAAAAAAAAAAAAAACAAAAAAAACCCCAACCAAACAATTGGATTGCAATTTGTCAAGGTTTA
Source organism: Malurus melanocephalus (assembly GCF_030028575.1). NCBI lineage: Eukaryota > Metazoa > Chordata > Aves > Passeriformes > Maluridae > Malurus > Malurus melanocephalus. Next base: position 1,097,051 of record NW_026623477.1, read on the forward strand.
TTTTAACTGTGAAATTGAACTGCAAAGTCTTAACAGCTGACTGATGAGCCAGTGGGGGACAAAGAGAGACTGGGAGTGCCGGAGTTAGTCTGCAGTGCACTTGAAATGCAATGAACTYCCTTGCTGACCCAAACAGCATCTAACATTTTGCTTTCTTCCAGGCCAGCCCTTTTCTGATGCAAATAATCCTGTGATCCCATGTCACCAGGAGTCTAGGGAAARCAGCTCCACCTTACGTGCTGTTCTTGGAGCGCTTGGAGCGAGGCAAAAGTGTCACCAAAACCTGTTTGGGAGTGTTAAGTAGCAAGGAGACATTTTTTCCCCCCACCTTGTACTTTTGGCAATCTCCAGGCTGGGAGGTAGTTTTGTTTCCTCCAGATTGTGACAGCAGTGGCTGCATACGTGCTGCGGCTCTGACAGCCGCCGTGAATAATGGAAAAGGGTTCCAAACACGAGAAGTCACTCTGAGCGCTCGCTGTTCTCTCCTAATGTATGTGACATTGACATAATAGGCCCCGGGGCATTCTGGATCAGACGGTGTTTGCCTGTTCCACGTGCTGGTTTTATGAACAGCAGTGGAGTTGTGAAACTCATGTAGGCAGCGTGTGTGGCGAGYTCTGAGCAGGGCTGGGAGCGCAGAGCTGAGGTGAGGGCAGCACAAACAGAGCTTTGCCACCGCAGGAGAGGGTTCCTGCTYCTGGCAGGACTCACCATGGGCTGCCTGCGTGGTGCTGGTGCTACATCATCATTTTGGCTGGCTGTAGAACACACACACAGCACCTGGAAACAGCTTTTGTCATGCACAGAAGCTCCACCAGATACATCTCCCAGGAGCTGATGTGTGAGGTGCACGAACTCCTCACCAATGTGAGAAATTAAAGCCTTGATTTCCTAAACTCAGGGGCTGGAGATCAGGGCCACAGCTCAGTCCAAACCCCTCTTCCTCAGTCTGTGAGGTAGTAGCCCATCAATCAGATACACATTTCACAAAGCTGCGTTAGTGAATCTGCAGCACTGAGAATCACATCCCCGCCTCCCCCATCCCTGTTCTTCAGAAGGAAAAGTCCATTTCTTCCGGGACAGAAAGCAGGATTAATCCCTCTCTGATTTCCTCCTCTAACTCCTTCTCCCTGACACCCCATTCCAGCTTTCATCCTATCTGGGCTATTTAGTCTAGAGCAGGAAGACAGAGAGGAGACTTGATAACAGTCTTCAATTAAAGAAAAGGCTTATGCAAAGAGGAAGGCCATAAATTGTTATCCACATCCACAGGGAAAGCACAAAAAAAAAAAAAGTAATGGGTTTAAATGCAGCAAGGGAGAGCTGAGTTCAGCACTAGAATAACTTCCCTGCTGCAAGGGTCACTGGGCACTGGAGGGGATTGCCTGGGGGATCTCCACGGCTGACGGGGTTAAAGAAACACTTCAGACAAACGTGTCAGGAGCAGTTTGTGTGGGGGTGGATGAGGTGACCTCCTCAGGTCCCTTCTGGCTCTGTTTTCTTCTATACCATGGTGGTAACTATTCCAGCCTCACCCCTTGGCAGATGACTGTGACAGAACTCWGCTCCAGCTGTGGTTTTGGTACAAGTTGGCAATCTTGTGGCAGAAATACAATTGGGTCAAGGAACCGATGAAGCCAGAGAACAGGATGATCTCTCAGCACAAAACGGGCAGGTTATCAGGTCCTGCAGGACTCAGATGATAACTGCCCTCTTCTAAATAATTTAATTCTCCCTTAAACAGCAAAAGAAATTCAAGCAGTGGACATGAGCTCACACTCACAAATGCACACTGATTGCAAAGCAGGAGTGCCTCAGCAGCCTCCCCACAAGCAAACCAAAGAGAGTTCCTTTGCCCCATGCAAGATTACCAAATACCTCACACTGTGCTCATGTTTGCAGCTGGTACAGCCTCATCCTGCACAGCCCTTGCAAGAATCAGCATCCCTGGAGATGCTCTGCTCTGAAATGCAYTTCTCACCAAATCACACTGAAAATGGGGCTGATCCTATATTTACATAAGGATATCCTTAAGTGCTTTGCTGGACTGGGGCCTTGCCCAGCTATATTTCATGCTCCTGGAGGTCAGTAGGGATTGATTAGCTTCTCTGCATGACCTGGGCACTGAAAGCCTACACATGTCAGAATGAGGATATTTTACARCATACAATTTTTCTCATTGACTTTTACATATCCTAGGCAGAAAAGATGGCCAATAACAACAAAGTCAGAAGGCATTCTTTCCTTCTAAAAGAGAGGTGTGAGTGGACGCTAACAGATGTAATTTGTATCATTAAATTAGCAACCTTTAGCAAGGAGACATGGATCAATAACTACTTGAGAAGATGCAGCTGCAGATATCCAAATGGACATGAACAAAGAAGCRAGGTGTAAAAGGCAATAGCTGAATATTTAAACCAGATGAAAGCTGTAAGGTAGGTTAGTGACCTTGAAAGAACCACGTAAGTAAAAAAAAAGTAGAGAAGGGCAACAGTGATTTATATACTTGCCCTGCACAAATATTAGAATGCTTATTGAGGAGTGTAGTAAATTATGAACAAAGCAGGGATTTATTAGATTAATGACAGGAGTTTATACAGAAAGGCTTGCATCTTTGGAAAGTGGGAAAGAGAAATTAATTTTATTTTAACTCTTTTGTTTCCAGGCTTGAACACTCCTTTTTCTGCCATGCGGTTATCTGTCTTATACTTGGTAATTACATATCTGCTTATGCATCTGATCCTTTGTGCCAACAGTGGAACTCAATGAATGGAAAGCAACAGGACACCAGGAAGGGGCACCCATGGAAACAGAGATGATAAGGGTTAAAAGCTGGCAGTTCATCAAGACCTGTTTCTAACACTGTGGAAAGAGGTGGGAGTTTTGGAAATTTCCAAGCGACTCTCAGACCTTTATTGTGATTGCTGTGGTGATGTCCAGAACCCCTAATTTTGGGTCRTACCATGCTGGGTGTCCATAAAAGAGACAAAGATGACAACCGCTTTAAATCAAGGAAGTAGGGTAAAGTTTGGTAGAACAAGGGGCCACAGCATGAACTGGTTCACTTGTGGTTGCACAGAATGCTGGGCCAAGACCTCCACATTCCATTTCCCATCCAAATGCCTAATCGAGACTAGAGGGAAGAACATTTCTGTCTGCAAGAACAAACTTTTTAAATTGGCTTAAAGGATTCTGTTTAGAAAAAAAAACCAACCCCCCCTAAAAAAGGCAGAAGAAAAAAACCCACCCTAAACAGTTCTCAATGTATATAGTTTGGTTTGCAAAATAYGTGTATTAATCCTAACCTGTTTATACCAGTGGAAGGACAAATCAGTCATCACAGTACTCATAATTGAACGTGGAAATATATTTGTAATCACATCAAGTCCCAGCAGTGACTCTAACAACTTCTTGGACCATTGCCATCAACAAAAGAACTAATTCCACAGAGAAAACCTTCAGGGGCACAGTTTGCACCAGTTAATCAGGGCATGGTCAACTGCATTACTGGGACACACCAGCCTGCTGTTCATTAAGGTCTGTGACTGCCTTTTGCTGCAGAAGGAGTGAGTGGCTGTGCTCTCCTCCAGCCCTGAGACCGCTCTTGATGAGATCAGTGGCCGAATTGTTACCTCCATCCTCCAGGTCAGGCCCGAGGAGCTGGCYCTGTGCAGTGTGCTGCTCATTATTCACCACGTGCCATGTACAGGTGACCTGAAAACCTGACCCACAGCCCAAAGAGTCCCCTCTGGGCTTCTCTGTGCTCTGGATCAAGCCTCGAGAGAACAATTAGAATGAATGAGCTCAAATAAAAAAGAATTTTTGYGAGTGTATTCATGATCAGTTTTGCATGCTGCCCTTTGCTCCCTGCAAGGCCCCTGGCCCAGGGGTAATGCAGCTGAAGAAAGTTCTAGCTAGGAGAGGATTGCMTTTTAATACAAATACTCATAAGAGCTGCTTACAGGGAAAAGCRAAAGATAGCTGGGAAATAAAAACTATTCAACAGCACCCACACCCACAGAGAATAAATTTCACAGGTAGGATAGTGCAGATACAGCTATTATGGAAACATGAATCTTCAACTCCTTTACATTATTGGGTTTTCCCTTCCTTGCAAGATTTGTTGAAAAGGCAGAATATGCTAATAAACCCCTATGATTTGTCTCCCTTGAAATTTTGTGTGAGCGAAGTAACACATTCTCTTTGAACTTCATAATTCATATATAATAATTTTTAGTTATGTTCTCTTCAACCCTCAGTGGGCAGCTAATGAATTTAAGAAAACGTAGTCTCCTTGAATTACCTACTGTAGTTTCTCACCAGCATTAGCTCAGTTGGCATCCACACTCTAAAAAACCACCATTAAAACTTATCTCAATGCAGGTGCAATCTGGACAAAGAGTTTTCCCCCATGATCAACATTTTTGTTGATCAACAAGCCTTTTTGTTGTTCAATATCCCATCCTATGCCATTCAAGGCTGCAGTATCTGAAGGCTGGACTATTTCATTTCCTCCACCTGCAAGAACCAAGGGATAAATATGTATTTATTGGTCCCCAGCAGCTGCCATCCTGTGATGAGTTAGCTGTGCGTGTGCAGGGTGAGTATTCCCATGGGACAAAAGGTGGAAAACTTGAATTAATCAAGAAAGGCAAAGGCTGGGATGGGGTGTGCTGCTCCTGCACAGAAGTGGCAATGTGCACAAACACTCTTTTGCCCCAAGAAAGTGCCAAAAGGAGGGAGGACACCTCCTTTCACCCCATCCTGTGTCTGCTGCACCTTCACRAGCAGTGGAAAGCAGTGGCTGCCCAGCTTCACCCTCACACCTGCAAACCCTTCCATGGCCTCATTTCCTCTCTCCTCCGCATCCTCCCACAGAAATGGGTTTATTTGTTAAACAGAAAGGCTGACTTCTTTTGGTGAAGTATTTTAAGATGGTCTGTGTTTCTGTACAAGACTTATTTTCTTAAAGAATCTGCTCTTTTTAAAGGTTATGGGAAACTATTTTTAAAGGAAATTTGTAACTATTTTTGAATTTTTTTTTGCACTTACAGTCTTTTCCTTGCAGGGAATTCTGATCCACATTTCTTCGTGAGACATTCAATATGTGCATTCATTTTCTGTTTTAAATTAGAAAAAGATCCAAATCCCATAGATGTTAATAGAAAATAAAGCTTTTTATCCTGATGCTGCAAAAAGCTTTCACAACAGTGAAATACAGAGTTAAAAAACAGTAATATGGCAAAAAAAAGTCATTTGAAACAATCACAGTGAAATGCACCTGTCAGTACCACCTTAACACAACGCATTAAAAACACTGAAGTAACACCTGCCTGTGAAATGCTTGATTTTTATGAAATCGTTCCTTGAGAAAATGGTCCCACAGAACTTTTTAACTCTACTTAATCAGCACAAAACAAATCAAAGAAGATGACTCTCATTTCCTTTTCTAAATGAAAAATGTCCATTTCATGAGGGAAAGGTCAGCTGTTAGGCAGAGTGCTGGTGCATTTTAGAGAACTTAAAATCTGCACCTGGACTTCCTCACATCCCAAATATTCCCTTCCTTCAGCCTGGCTGAGAAYTGCTATTTAAAACTACTTYTTTTTTTTCTTYSTGGTCCCTTCATTACTSTGATGGTTGTGTCTTTCTTAGAATTTACTCTTCCTGTAACATTTTCTGGATAATATACAATAAATTCTGTTTTATGTCCTAATTCCAGTTAGACAGCTATAGAAGTGTTAAATAGCTACTGTGACATGTCTAATAAATAGCCATCTAACCACATTATAAATAACCTCAAATTCAGCCCAATAAATATTGCAATAAATTTGGTTTTGCCTGTACATCTGTATAAATATCAGTAATAAGATAGACCAGAAAGGCTAACCATACTAAAGAGCTTTTGATTTTGGAAAAAGGCCATGTGCAATACTTCATTCTCCTTAGAGGAGAAAAAAAAGAAAAGAAAAAAAAAAAAGAAAAAATTGTTCAGCAAATAATATAGTGTTGGGAAAGGGAGAGATCCTTGAACAACCTGCAATTTATTTAGATGAGAAAAAAATGAAGCATGCAAAGCAGGGCATGTTTAACTSAATGTCTGTAGCAGTTGCACAACCTTTGCCTGCATTAAAAAGCAATAACTTTCCAGTTATTAATTAACTCCTATTGCCAATACCTTTACCAGCAGCTGGAAACATCTACTGAACAAGACAGACAGGTCTTTTTCTTCCAGACTGCAATCTTGTTTCGCCTGCCAAAAGTTTTKAAAAATATTTCAAGTATTTGGCTGGCTATTCAGCAGCCTCATCGATATCCTCCTCATCAGCATTTYTTCACCTACCACCCACATTTTGCCATCATCTGGATGACAGAAGCCAGGAGCATCCCAGCTGGAAGAGGCTGGCGTGGTCCTGGCAGGAAGGAGAGGTTTGTCCCCAGCTCCTCCACACTGCCAAACCCAACCTAGAGCCACTGGCACCCTGGGCCACCACATCAGGGGTGAGGCTGCTCATCTCTGCTCTGCCTTCTAGAAAAACATCCTCATTTCCACTGCTCATCTCTGCTCTGCCTTCTAGAAAAACAGCCTCATTTCCACTGCTCATCTCTGCTCTGCCTTCTAGAAAAACAGCCTCATTTCCACTGCTCATCTCTGCTCTGCCTTCTAGAAAAACATCCTCATTTCCACTGCTCAAGCTTGGACATCTTTAAGGTTCCTCCTTGGCTTTGCTTCCTCATAGACCAAAAAACTTGTGTGAGCAGTGATGACAATACCTGCCACAGTTCCGTGTTTATTCCGGTCTGTTTAGTTTACATTACGTTTAATTTCTATTTATAAACTTAGAAAAAAAAAAAAGATCCATTCAGAGGAAGCTTTTAATACCACTGTTCATTCTTCATTCCCTATTTATATCCTTGTGGAACTCTGTGATCAGGAGATAGTACTACCAGCTTCCCCCKGTGTCACTTTGCTCAGAGACAAAAAAAGGCAAGTTACACAATAGCTCTACCGTTACACAAAGGATGTGCATAAACATCTGCATAATCTAATATTTTCCACAGGGTCAGCCTAATGGGTCATGTACTCCACATTAGTGTCTGACTGCTCAATTTTGGTAAGGACTGTGGAGGCACATAAWTTAAGAGAAAAAGYGAGTATTTCTTCTGCATTCAACTTCAGTTGTCAGTGGCCCAGGGAAGTGGKCACAGCCCCAAGCCTGGCAGAATTTAAGAMGCTTTTGGACAAAAGRCACTCTGAGAGCACTGTGGTGTGTGATTCTTGTGYATTCCRYGTGATTCTTGTGTATTCCTTCCAAATCAGCACATTAAATATATGAAGGTTGTCCATGGAAACTTAAATTTTGGGCAAAGCACTGCAGATGTGAAAACAGCAGTTTTCTGGGAGCCTATGAGCCCTGTCAGAAACACATCAAACATTGATTACCTCATCTCCTGCTCCTTGGGACACCACCACACAGAAAGCTTGGAGTTCCTGCATCAGCTGCATCGATTGGCAAGAACATTCCAGGAGCTGATGTAGCTGCAGGAGGAGAGACCAAAGCTGTTTGGGTGATGCCATCACTCTTTTCAGATGTCCCACTCTTTCCCCACACATCCCTCCACCGGGTTCTGCATCTCCCACCTCTGTAGAGTCTCAGCATGGAAGGAACCCTCTTGGACCTCCTCAGATTCTACACGGGGCCATCAAAACCCACTCCATCTTCTCCAGTTATGGCTGCTTTGCTGCCTGAGGAGAAACATGACAGATGTGCTGATCATATTGGGTGGCTTCCTCCAGATGAGATCCAAGYTCCTGATTTTATAAATAGATAACAGCACAGACCATATTGACACAGTGTCCTGTTCTATTCATGGAGTGTCACAAAGAGGGACAGAGCACAGGACAGCACATTGAGGCAGAAAAGTTTGGGTACAGAAGGTCCATTTTCCCTCCACTGCTTTAAATCATGGTCTCATTGCATGTGGAGGGTAGGTGGAGGGAAGCATGAGCCTCAATTAATAGGTTAAGGGCTGGTCCATATCTAACTATAAACCCATTTTGCCCTAGCCTAAACATCCTAATCTTAGTCCCAAAATACACAAGTCTGCCTGGAGCGACACAAAGCAGYGATAGCCCATGCTAAAGGGACTTGCCAGCCTCAAACAGTCCATGTTGTTCTTTCAGTTATCACAGTTTATTTTTTGGACACTGAGACTCCAGAGGCTGCAGAGGCACCATGGAGAATACAATGATTTGTGACTTCAAGGATGATGGGAACCTTTYCAACAATACACTGTCTGTCTGTCTCCACATGATGTATTGCAAAGGTTAATTTGTTTTGAAATCCCCATTTTTAATTTGAATTACTGATCAACCTAGCAATTATAAATGTTAATCTATTCTTCRGTGGCCTTAAATTTAGAGATTGAGACTGTTGAACTAAGTAAAAATTCCATCCCTTGCTGTGATTTATTAAAACTTGAGTGATATGGAGAACCACTGATAGAAGTATTCTTTCAAAGCACATCCCTGATTAATTTTAAAGGAGGATGGACCAATTTATATCACTTTGATTTAAATCAGTTTTGTTAATTGTGATTTAAATCACAATTTAAATAATTTRATTTGCATTGCACTGGAGCTTTCTAACAGATATTCATGACAAAGGGCTATTCCCAGAGACTGACAACTAATAAAAATGCTTAATTGCAAACAAAGGTAGCTGYGAGGTGGTATTTAATATTTGTTTTTGTTACCGAAGAGAATACACTAATATCACACATCATTATATATCTAAGCCTTTATTCTGGGGTTTGATTTTTACATTTGATTTATGAGAAAACAGGACATGGAGKTTTTAGTCACCTGGTTAACTTTTTAATGTGTGCTTTGTGTCATGCTGCTTCTGAACAAAAATATCCAGAAGAACRTAATTGTTTAAGTGGAACTACACTGTGTCTTGCGTATTTTAGGAAATATTATCAAAATATTCCTTGTATTTCAAGGCAGCTGAAGTACTGAACAGTGCAGATAYCAACAGCAATAAGCCAGCTGAGCTATTTTTTCCTTGCTTTCCTATTCTTCAAGATTAGAACTGGTTGATCTCAGATCTTCCCCCCACACACACATACACACCTTTTATTCATAATATGGGAAAGAATAAACAATTTTTCCTGTTCTTTCAACTCCCAATTGTTTTCCCAACTTGGAATACTCTAGTCATTAAGTGATGTAAAGCAGATAAAATAAAAAGAAGAAAATGTTCTTCTTGCACCTGCAGAAAAAGGCTACAGCTGTCAAAAGCTGGTTTATTACTCAAGAAACTCCAATTCCAGGTGTCTAGTTAGTAATTTCTGCCCTTTAGTGATTTGACATTCTTCAGAATTTTGGCAATGAATATATACTCAGCTGTTATTTTTATGAAAGAGGTTATTAATAAGAAAATAAAAWTTTATTTTAGGTATTCATAACAAATTTAGGCTGTCATCATTCCAGAATGCATGACTTCACGAGTTTAATTTTCAGAAGACAAAAATACTAATTTAAAAATTCAAAGATGAATGAATGTGTGTTGTGAAAACCCTAACTTAAACAAGCAAGCAAGTTAKCTTTTTACCAGTTCTGAGTGTGCAGAACAGGAATATGCACACCCAAAAGGTGCAGGAGCACTGGGAACAGGCAGGAMCTCACCAGGGAGGGAGCAGGACAAAGCACCCAGCTGCCTTTTCCATGAGGCCCTGCAGAAGTACTTCCCAATCAAATGAAAACCTGAGTGAAAAAAAAAAAAAAAAATCAAATTAAAATCTGATAAGTAAACCAAAATTTTACAAAAGGGTAAAAGCGTTTCTGTGGAAGAGGATTTTTTGCTTACTCTAAATCCCAGAGGAGGCATAGACTAAAAAGAGGTGCCAAAGGCAGGAACTGCAGAGCTGTCACYGTGCTGCAGCTCAGGACATCCACCCACGAGCTCCCCTTAGCAATGTCTCCTTTTCTGCTGAAAACCACCACAGTTCACAATTTCTCCCTGCAAGTGTCAGCCTACCTGGAACTGACAACTCAAATGTGCAGAACAGGCAAGAGGGATCAGCAAATACCTCAGTCCTGTATTTGGAGAGCTGTGCTGTACATTCAAGACCAATTAAATACTTTAAAACCTCGCTGAGTACCTGCAAGAATTATGTCTGCTAAGCCCATCGAGTCTGCAAAACTTGCACAGAAGAATTTTGGAAGGGCAGKCTCAACACACAGATGTGATTTTTATGTTTTGGAACACATAGGGAATTCCAGAAATCATTGAATGAAGTCTGAATGTCTTGCTGAAAGATGTGTATTAAGTAAATATAAASCATTAAGTAAATACATGGAAAATATAGTGTCCTGGAAGAAATAAACAAATGATATAGAGCATCAGACTAAACAAGCTCCTGCAAGGCCAAGATAGAACAGCTATCTCTGAAACCACCAGGAAGTGATCATAAAGAAACATCAGAAATAGTAAATAAAATAGAAGAAATAGTTCTTTGCCCCTACCACTCATGTCTGAAGCAGCACAGAGTGGCTTAGAGCCTAACAAACCATATTCCTTTAATCCCTTTAGTGAAAGATGCTACACTCTGTCCACCGTTCCTGGCCATTGGGAAATTGCCTCTGTACAAGGATTCCTCCTTTGCACAAAGCTGAGGAAATAAGGCTGCTCCTCCCCGGGGGTGAGCCAGACAGGGGTGTCTGAGGAACCTCCACAGATCTCCTGATCCTGCARATGAGGTGATCCCTGCTTTTAGAACAAGCCTGGCACACACCCAAACAGCCAGTGCTCAAATGGCACTGAACGTGGTGCATTCCATCCCAAGCTGATTCGAATTTTGGATTGGCTGTCCTGACAACAGCAGCTCATCAGGATGTCTGTGCTAGCTAGGTACTGCACCTCCTGCATGGGGAGGGAAAACTAAACTGCAAAACTAGCTGACATCAGGAAAATTGAGAAGCTGTAACTCATACAGAATTGGCCCAGAAATAATCAGATTCCTAACTCCTTTATTTGTTCCTGGACCAGATCCATTCTGTCCAGATAAACTCCTCCTCAGTGCACTGCAKGGCTCTGCTGTAATGAAGTGATGGGTCATGCTGGTGCTATCKCATCCAGGATTTATGAGGAGACGTTATCGCCCCAGATCGGGAATTGGAGAGGGCAGAGAGATTGTGGCTCTGCAAACGAGCCTTTGAGGCATGTTTAGATRGGTGGGATGCAATCAATCAAATCAAGGTGCTGTGCAGGGATGTACCCCCACCGACCTCAGAGAGAATTCCAGCATACATTGGTATGGGATCGGATGGTTAGGAATTAATTAGCCACGTGCATCTCTTAGCAAAAGCAGGCACACCTCCTACAGGTAATTCAGCATATTCCCTCTCCTTTCCTGAAAGTAAAGATGTCCAGTGCAGAGAGCAAAGCTGCCTTCCCTCTGATCCCCTTTTGTTTGGCGTGTTACCTGCATTCTCCATTCAGCAGCAGCTGTGCATAGCTGGTCAAACACTCCAAGCTCTTTGTCAAAGTTTTGCTCAGGCTTTTCATCTCCCCGTTTTCCCATGAGGTGCCCAAACACAAGGCATCTCTGTTGGCTTTTGGAGCACATTAATTCAGAACACAGCCTCAGAACTGGCAGGTAATCAGTTAGCTGGAGGTTAAAGTGGGACATTTTTTCCTAACAAGGGCAACAAAGAGGTAGGAAAGGTATWTCTGAATCAGAACGTTTTAATTCAGGTAATCCAGTCCCTAGAGGCACACCTCTAATGCCAGCTCATGGGCAATTTTTTTACTAGATGCAATCTGAAAAGCCACTGGAGGTGGAGGAAAGCTAATCAAAGCAGAAGGTTCTGATTTATCACTCCTGAAATGCACGGTGGGGGGATAACAAAGCAAAACCTCAAGGCTCCGGGCCCTGAAGCACCRCACCAGCCTGGATCCACCATGGCAGAGAGAGAAATCCTCCTGCTGGCATCACTCAGGCTGCAGGAGATGTTACTGTGAGGGCACGAGGAGGAACGAGAGGCCCCAAAGAGCAAAAGCAGGAATGCAGCAGCTCTGGAGTGCTCAAATGGCAGCACAACACAGGAAAAAGGGGTTTGGGGGTCTGGCCACACACAGCTTTTGTCACACAGGGAAGAGGCAAATGGATCATATCTGCCACATCCTGGAGYCCTGATCCACAGCCAGCTAATTGGTAACAGGAGTTTTGTGTAAAGATGAACTCCGTGGAATCTTTKAACATGAATATCTCTSAAATAATTTATTTCATTTTGAGCTRTCTCCTAGGAAACAGTCCATTCCTGTCAGCATTAAGGAGTAGGATGCCATGCATAGTTGGGAATGCCTRTTAACCTCCACCCTTGAAATGCGCACAGGACAGGAGGAGAGAGGACAGAATGGCACCTGATCTCAAGGGACCATCAGTGGGAGCCTGGCTCCAGTTTGTGCTTCAGGAGATCTCACACCAAATTTATGCCCAAATTCTGCCATGTGGTGTCAGGCCAAGTGGATGCACAGGTAGCTGAGTGAGGTCAGGAATTAATTTGACACATTATGGCTCMAAATTCCACATTGATTTGTGGATGTCAAAAACTTTCTTACCTTAATCAAGAGGAATATTCATGTGCATGAAATTGRATGGGTAAGATCAGGATCAGTCTCCAGTGAAACAGAATGATGTAMAGGCTGCTATTTATCCTGGCTATGCTGTTTTTCTGAGAGAGGTAAAAAAAAAAAGAGGAAAGATTTAAATTATAGCATTTGATGGGTAACATTGCAGTAGATAGGTTAGTCCTTGTAATCTGCTGGCACCATCAGCAAAGGACTAAATCAAATGTGTTTTTACTCATCTTGTGTATCTATTAATGCAATCCATCGCAACRGTTATTCAATATTTATGTTGTCTGTGTGAATTACTGCATATTTCATTCTCTTTCAAAAACTAGGATAGTTGAAATAGTACAGCATTGCTTCTTATCTGACAGARCTTTAATCTTTTGCTTATCATGGTTTCACCTGAACCGYTGTTCAGAAAATGAATAAATGAGGTTTTGGTGAGATATGGAGTTGCAATATTAGACCCTCGCACCATTGGTCATGGTGTCATGATACACCCAACATTCCTCACAAACARTAAGTGTGTGAAGATTTGGTTTTTTGAGTGCCTGTATTATTTTTAAGAAATAGCTCTCACCACACTGAATTACATTTACAACTGTTCATGCTGTAGTCAAAGTAGTCAAATTCTACTCTTTAGGAAGTAAAGATAATCACTTGCAGAAGTCAGGAAAGACTTTCTGCTCTACTTACAGGAATAAACACAGTCTGTAGCTCTTCTCAGCTAGTCATATCCATCATGGCACTCTCAATTTGGTACAAAATATCCCAGAGAAAAACAGATCAGATTTCTCAAAATCATTAGAATATGTCTGCTGCTGTGCTCCAGCGCTGAGATTGCAATTCAGCATCTTGTTCTGCTCTGCAGTGAAAAACAACTGAAAGTTAGATTGGAAGATAAAACCTGCAAACACAGACTTAAAGTGAAAATCCCCTGCCACCTTCTATTCTAGGTGCCCACCACTTCTAGAGTGCAGGACAAAGATGATTTTCAAMTTCTGTGACTAAAAAGCCTTGCTCCTGAACCTTGCTCCTCAAGAAACCTTCTCAAATATGTTAAGTCTGGTCCCAGGTCCAGGAAGACATCAGCATGAATCACAATTCAGTTTTCAGAATCAGTAGATATTTTTCATTGTTTATTCCACACAGGAGTAGTTAAATGGAGAACTTAGAATGACCTTAAAAAACTGAAAACAGAAACAGGAGACAACTCCTAATGTTGCTGTGCCATAATCCATGCTACCCCAAACCATTCTCCAAGGCAAGAAACAGAAAAACCCCATCAAGGAAATAGTGCCATAAARCAGAAAAACAAAGTATAAACAGAAAAATAAAACCAGACGCCAGTGTGCACCCAAAGGAACTATTAAAAGCAAAATGCTTGTCAGTCTGGGATGCTCCACTGCACACATCTGGCGCTCTCAGCAATACAGAACATTTCTTTAATTGCTACACCTGAGACCAAGAGCAAGAAATAAATCTAGACACTGATCTCAACRCATTTGGAGACAGGTAGAGATGAGTAGCATGAGGATTTCATGGTGATAATYAAGCAGTTATGCATTACTGCGCCGAACAGACACGCTCGGGATGCGGCTATGCCTCTATAATTTGATGTCTGTTTTTTAAATCCTTCTGGTGCCAGACATTGCAGAGATAACTGTGATAAGCCTCCCATTTGGTGTATATCATCCAATACTTTTTGCACGATCCGAGATGTCAGTGCAGCGTTTTCCAGTGGAAAAGGCAATGGACGAGATGTCAGAGCAGCTGGGCTGACTCCAGTCGGCTGCTTCTCCTCACGGGTCGTTAAGAGTCACTGAACTTTTCTGTTCCTGTTTCATTTACTCAGGCTCTATGTGTTTAGAYAGCACCTTGCATGATGGATCCTCATTCTCTCCCAAGACCTTAGGAAAAATGTGCAAGTTTTTAATATTCATTCAATTTCGTGACTTAGACTTTTCCTCACAACAAACAGTGAAGCTGATGTGTTTATTAAGGGGAAAGGATTCAAAGATAGGCACAACACAAGAAAGAAGATAAATGACACTTGCTCTGAGAAGCTGTTTGGTGTCTCTAAATTGGAAAATGAGCTTGCTCAGCATCTCTACTGCCTTCACCTCTCAACAGGATGGTGAGATGTTTGTCACCATTTTTGTAGGTRGTGTGAGTCCATACTAAGGGTGGGTTAAATACTGGTGTTAAAATGTTCACATCCTTATTAGAAGTAAAACCTATTTTGCTCTGATCCAAGCTGAATATTCTAAAATAGCTYTTAATAATTTCTTTCAGAGTAACATCAAGGATTTCCTTTCCTTGGCTCAATTTGCTCTAGCTTGTCCTTTGTGAACAGTGGCATGTCATTGCCAGCTGTCATTATTTCCTGTACATTTTTCAGCTGGATTTCATGTAGACCTGATGACCCGGTACTCCATTTACCCAAAATATTCAATTCTCAACCCTGCCATTTCCCAAATCAAGAATGACATCTCTTGAACTACAATAACTGCCTCAGAGCATTGTCATGCTTCACAAAATGAAAATTTAGCCATTTATTGCCTTAAAGCACATTTGAGGTCAGAAAAGGAATATTATCTTCCCAAATCTCATGCTTCAGGTGGGTACTCAGGTGCAAACTCAAGTATAATCACATTCTTAGGGTGACCAATACTAAATACAGGATTCAGAGGTGTCCTTAAAAGAGTCACTGCGTTTGAGCAAATCTGACTCTGTTCAAGTAGTATCTTTTCGACACAATTTGCCCTGCCTCGACACAATTTATTTAAAAGAAGAAATGATTGAATTAAAAAGTAAAATGGACTCTTTTTTTTTTTAATGACAGAAGATTCCCAGGTGTGATGGCCCATTGCTCCAATGAATAGCAGTGCAGCAGAGGAGAGGACTTCGTGAAGAGTTCAGCAATCAGAGCCATCAGTCCTGCCTGTCAAGAGCAGACTGCAATTTTTGGTGAGTGTGGGAATCAGTTTCCTGATTTCACCTTTTATAGAGACAGAACAGGATAACAACAACTCCTTACCTGAAGGCCAGTGGCTCATTTTATCTGCATCTGCTAYAGAAAATATCAAAAAATGTTACCTTAAAATTGTCAAATTAGGACCAAGCCTTGGACTTGCTGATCCCTCCTCCATTTGATGCTCAGGGGAGCTGGACATATTTTGAATGTCTGATTTGGTTTGGTAGGAAATGCAATGCTTTTTTAACCAAGCTGAAATTTTCACTCTGAAAAGAAAACCAAAACACATTTATTATCTTGAAATGTGCCCTAATGCTGGATCAGAAGAGATTAATTCAAGTCAATATTCAAATTGTACGAAAAAAACCCCAAACCAAGACAAGGGTACCCACAACATTCAAAATTCCCACTACAGTGGTCCAGAAAACCTTTCTTAAGATATGCACAACAGTATATTTTCATAGATACATAAAYATAGCTCATACATATATTATGTAATTAAAACAAAAGTTAATAAGGAATGCATATACACTGATTCATTTCCTTTYCCCCCCATCTTTCAGAAACTCCTGAATCACTGGACTTCCAGGCCGCATTTCTCTTTCTCGCTCATGAAAGATTTCCTTATACAAAGACTTGTGGCTAGCTCAATGACAGGAAAGTTTTTTTTTCCTGTTTAGAAATATCCTGAACAGCATGAGGTTGAATTTCAGCTGCAAATACCTCTTTATTGTGCAACTGCCTTTTCCTCAGGATTACATTAAACTTATTTAAGGCTTTTATTTCAATTTAATTTAAAATAGATTTCCTGAAGATGAAAAACCTTTGGGTTTTCTTCTGGCCTTCGCCTTGTTCCTACTTCCCATGCAATGATGCCGTAATGATTCACCATTTGATGTTCTTTGGCTTCAGACTTACACTCTAATTGCCTAATTTCTTATGAGAAAGGCAGATAAGGAAGTACTTCAATAGGCTTGTAAATAACTGACAAGGACCACAAGATTGCAGTTATTTTTAATTTATATCTGAAGTGCTTTGCTGTGCTAGCTGAAATAATGTGTTTGTATAGTTTTTCTGGGCAGCCTGCATCATTTATCACTCAGTAACCAGCACGAACTGCACATCCTGCTTGAAAACCTCGAGGTATTTTCCTGGTTACCATTATAGCAAGGTATTTTATTCTCCTGGAGAACCTACAGTTGCTTACTTTGAGAAAAAGCTCTCCTATTTTGATTTTGCCCTAACCAGTCTTACCAACTAGATGGTTCCAGTCCTGCATGGTTGSTTGTCTTTCCTGCGTCAAATGAACYAGGGTTTGATYTCCTCCAGATTTCAGCCTCTTAAAAATAGTTTTCTTAACTATTTTTTATTGCATGCCTGCAAAATAATTGAAGAAAATCCCCCCAAACCTGTCTCAAAAGATGAACTTGCAATATCTTTCCATCCTGGCATTTAGCTCTAGGAGGAAATTTGGGTTGTCCAATATAYCCAGCTCCCAGCATCGTGCTGGAGCTCACATGATGAATGTTACAGGTRGTGGTGCTTATGCTAATAAGGAAGTTAATGAGAAAAGCCAGGCTGGTTCATGTTTTGTAAGAAAAAGAATGAAACCCTACATTCATCAACTGGAAAAAAACGTTGGAAAGGAAAGAATAGGTAGAGTCCAAAAAAAAAAATTCAAGAAAGGAGAAGGAAACTATCATAGCTAGAAATATCAATGAATAGTGTCAGACATTGCCATTGTGTAATGCTGCCTTGTTTATGTGGTTTATGTTAATATTGTTAGCTACTTCCTGAACAATGGCTTAAATAAGGATTTAAAAATAGAGTGAAAATGTTGGGAGAGGAAAGATCCGAAATCCAGAATAACTTGAGTTTAGATGGGTGTCTACAGTTGTCTTGTTCATTGGTGAAAACTTCAGGCCTTGTAAAAAGATTTGTATGCAAAAAAGCCCACCAAGATTTCAGTCACAGCAGATAGGTAATTTTTACTGTGAGAGTGGTGAGGCCTGGCATAGATTGGCCAGAAAACGCAAAATCTGGTGGCTGCCCTATCCCTGGAGGTGTTAAAGGCCAGGCTGGATGGGGCTTTGAGCAAACTGGTCTGGTGGAAGTTGACTTTGCAGGGGGTTGGAACGAGATGATCTCCAGGTCCCTTCCAACCCAAACCATTCTATGAATCTGTGATCACAGAAGTGACAACTTCTGATATTTTAGTTTCAGCCAAGCCTGTCTTTACTTCTGTATTTGCAGTTTTGCTTTGCAAACAGTGATAACCAGGTAAAAATGACAGACATGGAAGTAAGAACACTCTGTACAGTTACCTACACTCACACCTTTGTAGGGATGTAATGAAATTTTGTGCATCATTTCCAGYTTTGGGAGAGCTCCCTTTCCTTCCCCTTTCCCACAAAAATAATGTACACAGCCTGGAAGTGGGGCTATGGTTAAAACCTACTCAAACACCAGTCAGGTTTTATTCTGACACATGTGGTGGTGTGCTATTTATTCYCCTTTTGACTAAAATTAATTGTAGTCAAGCACTTGACATTCCTCTCTGAGAACACTACTGGTTTGGCARAAGTTCAGCGAGAGTTAAAGAGCCACCTCCCAAAAGCTGTWCTATCCTGGAGAAAMAAAAAAAAATAGGATGGGCAAGCAGGTCGAAACATATGGATTAATTGGTGCTAAAGTAAATTAGTACACCTAGGGAGAAGAGTGCAAAAAAAGGAGGGGGCTGTAAGCATGGGTAGAACTTGAACTGCTCTAAGAGAGGCTCTTACACGCATTCCTTTGTTTCCTACTTAATAATTAATTACTGCTGGTGTTTTGCAAACACAGGCATGCCTGCACCAGGCAGAGCAGAGGTGTGCTGGAGATCCCCGAGACAGACAGATGAGGAGACCAGCACGTCTGCACAGAGCTGGGCTGTGCCACAGACAGAACAGATCAGGTCCCCAAAACAGCATCACCTCACAGTGACATCTCAGATGGGGACAGTGCCAGATCCAGATCTGCAGCACCCAGGCAGCCTTTGGATCATGTCATCCCACAGAGAAACAGAATGTGGGATAGACACGGAGAAATCATTCAACAGAGGAGCACAATCACAGCACATTTCTGCAAAATATGGAAAAAAAAAACATCTACCACACTAGATTGCCTTAATGTAGCCAGATTCCTTTTATGAAGGAATAGTCCTGAAAATGAGATTCACKGTGTCTGAGATGGATTATTTCATGCTAGTTCATGCTGGGAGCATCTCAATTACTGCTCATGAGAGGAATAACYCCATGGAGAAGGATCCACTAGTCTATGGACAGACCCTATTCTCACAGTTTTCTCACACAAAGTGTCCAGTAGAAGAAGAGTCAGAGTGCATGATCACAAAGGGGCAGTGAGGCAGGCTTATAGTGTAAAATTCTGTTCTGTTGATCTGAGGAAAAGCCCAGACCAATCTAACGGCAACGGTGCTGCCTGAGAGCCCCTCCACTCACCAGGACCACCGTGACAGTCACCAGRCACAGCTGTGACAGCACAGGCTCAGCAGAGCCAGGACATGGGGCTTTTTGTTCAGCAACAGTTTGGGAACAGCTGTCTTTGGGAGCAGGGTGTCAGGAAGCTCAGACAGCATCGGGGGTTTCTGCCATGCTCTTGGCAGTTTGGTTCATGTGTACCCCATGAAGAACATCAGTGCCTGGTGCTCAGTGAAGACACCAGGACGTGGTTCCCAAAGGAAGGTCCCTGAGGCTGCTCACACCTCATCCCATCCTTCTGGGATCTCCATAGGATGTGACGTCCCGGAGAAGAAAGAACAAACCTCATAGCCCTTCCCACTTAAAAATAAACCGGTTAAATGAGAGGAAGCRGGGCAGGTGGCTCATTTCCCTGCTGATTGCAGGGTGAGTCCAGGCTCTGATTCACTGGCCAGGTCGGGCCATTGTCCCCCACGCCCTCGCACAGGAAGAGAGCCCGGTCCCAGCTCCTGGGGCCACTGCCCAGCACAGCACTGCACCCCAGCATCCCAAAATCAGCAGGATCACCAGACCCCTGTGCACAGCCAAGCAGCTTTTCCCTTCTCTGCTCTCATCTCTGATGTTTGACCACCTGCTGCGCCTGCAGAGCACTGAGCTGCTGCTTCAAATGCACCCCAGATATTCACAGGAAAAAAAGAAAATACAAATAATCACAACCTGTGCTTTTAGTACACATACGAGAAATCACTGACGTTTGTTTTCCTCTTCCGTGGTTCAAAAGAGCAAAACCGGGGAGACAAATCACTTCCCATCCCAGATTTAGGGATGTGCTTATCTAGAAAGCCATGCCAGGAACACTGTGAGAGCAGGAAAGCACCAATTGACAACTAACCCCTCCTCCCAATTCAAGACACTTTATGACCTCCTGGGTCCTTCASTAAAGAAGCCTTTCCCAACTATCAGTCTGGCACCCTGTTGTCTGAGGCAGTGGCTGATAAATTAAGATGGCAGTATGGATTGATGAGGCTGAATCCGCCCCCAGCCTGGCTCATCTCTCTCCTCGATGCTGCGATGAAGCCGCTGTCCCATGTCTGTCACCCCAATGTGCATCCAACTCTGAACTGTCATAAACCCAGGCTTTCCCAGCAAGATCAAGAAGGAGGAGGGCTCTTGGAGGCCTTCACTGGGACAGGGGAAGCTGCAACAAGTGTGTGAAAATTAACTGGATTCATGTTTATATTTGATATATCCACACACATGGGCAGAGGCAGCCCTGCACTCGCTCGGGTCCCAGCAGATGTGAAGTGTTTGAGTCTGGGAATCCTTTCTTGTTTGTGCCACCCAGCCCGAGTGCCACTCCTGGGCACACAGAGCACGGCTCCCAGTCCCTCTGCCTCACTGTCAGATGGGGATGAGAAACCAAATGCTGGCACCTGTTTGTGCAGACACGTCTGTCCAGAGGTTTTGCTGGCCATGGTGAAAACAAAGCCTCTGACACATTGGATCCAATAAAATAGGATGGGTGAAGCTCTGCCCCCATGTGCTTGTAGGGCTCAGTAGGATTGAGATGTGCTCATCCTGTTGGTTTAGGGTGTCACACATTGCTCTGAGTAGCTTCTCCAAACACGGGATGAGCATTTCTTGCTCCTAACTAACAGCATTACCCTGTCTGCCTTTTGGGAGAGGCTGATCCCTCCTGTGCAGAGGAATCACTGCTCCTCCTTCAGAGAGAAAGCAGCAGCACTTGTTAAACTAACAGTTTAACTCTGTTCTCCCCACTGTCAGACAACACAATTGCATCAGAATGATTCCTTCGCTGAAAAAGTTACATTTGTCAAATTGGCATTACGTTTGTCAAATTGGTGTTACATTTGTCAAATTGGTAAGTAGCTCATAAACTGAGGCCAAGGATTGTGATTCCTCTGAGCTTTCTGCTACTCACTCTGACTCTCAGTTTAATACCCCAGCAGAACASGGCTCCTCTCCACTGTTTCTAAGGATTGAGACTAGATTAATAAAAGCAACTACTTTAATCTTGGAGCTTATGAGTGAAAATTCAGCATGCTAAAATGGAGAAATGTGTTTTTTTCCCCTTAATATTTTTCATAATATTTGTCAGGAAAATGTCTAAACTGATGACAGCACAACATCTCTTTTTAAATTCTGGCCTTACATCCACTGTTTTCTGTAAATGAAAAAGGGGAGGGAAAGGTTTGGATTTGGTAGACTTCAAAATTAAATATGTCACCACATAGCCATATGCAGAAACAGTCAAGCTTTCATCAGTTTCCCTCTTCTKGAGGATTAATAATCTGTCATATGAGAGTTACTGTCTTTTTGGCACCATCTTATTAGACAAAAACCACAAGCATTAAACTTCTGCAATAGGTGCTAATTCTTTGACAGTTTGGGCTTTTTAAAGTCTGTTTTTAAATAGCAAGTATTCACCCTTCATTCAGAGGAAAAAAAAAATCTTTACCTGGAAATCACCTTCTGTGCAATTACCTGTTAAGACTTCAAATGAAGCAAGACTTCATTACTTTGGAGAAGATTTTCATGTGAAAATAGCTCTCCTCACAGGAGGTTGCCAACTTTGTTATTAATGGCTATTCATTCCCTCACATTCTTTTCTTTTGACTCTTGCAGAATTACTACTCCAGTGGAGCAGGTCCTGCCCAAGGGAGAAGAGCTCATGGATCCGAGGGGGTGGCTGGGTGGTGGCAGTGAGGAGTCAGGTCATTCATTACCCACCAGGTCTACCCAAAAACAATAACTGCACAACTCGCAGAATGCAATCAAGTGCATTCCAGGGTGATTAAAGAAATATTCAATTTGATGCAACTGAGGTACAAAAGCTCTCTGTATCCTTCCTCTGCCAAGCATAGAAGAATGCCTTGCTTTAAATGATTTRCAAAAACTCCCATATGCCAAAGAYGTATCATTTACATGGAATCCAGGCAGCTTTGTGCAATCACTGCTTACACATAATTGTCCCAAAAGTGAGGGGTGGGGGGAATCTAAATGGAGTAAATCTGCTTATGAGTGCTCAAGGTTTAATTCTCCCAAAGGAAACCTGTACAGGTTTGCTAGGAATCCTTTACTTCCTGTATTAAGGGTTTAAATCTGAAATGAAGAATAAAATAAAAATAAAAATTATTAATTCTGATTTTGTAACTGCACCCAGTTAAAAAGATCTACAAACAATACAAAATCGATTTAAAGCCAGTTGTCATTAAACAAGAAAAAGTGGAAGTGGCAATGAGTGAAAAATTCAAGCAAACCCTTTGTTTTCCTAYTCTGTTTCTCTCAGGCTTCTGCTCCCCAAAATCTCTAGCAATGGTATAAATCACATGCAGGTTTCTTCAAAACACTTCTAAACATCCAGCAGGAGAAAATGACATTGTACATCACTTAACAGCAGTTATGCCCTAACATATTAAAAATCAATTATATTTCACATCATGCAGTCTCAACTTTTAGCAGTYATTTGTGGAGCCAATTTGAGTTGTCCTGGATAATTAGAGGATCCGTATCTCTATCATTACCRAAAAATTACTTTTGCTAGGATTTGTGCACAGAGGTACTAACARCATTATAGTCATGATGATTTTAATGAAAACCAGATTGTGTCTGGCTCTAGCACTCCAAATCTTTAATGAATTTATCCTACAATATCCACATAAGATAATTAAGCACCTTTGTCCCCATTTTCAGGCAGTGAGGAGCTGAAGCTCAACAGCAGCAGCAGGGTTTAGACACTCAGGGATGTAACCACCCTGCTTACCTCCACTTTTAACACACACTTTGCAAAAAAACCAACACAACCACATGGATGGTGACAGGAAAAAAGAGATCAGACCTTTCCTGGAGAGGATCTGAGCTCCAACACCAATATATCCACGAGCTGGTGTCTGTCCTAATGCACTGCAATATTTCTAGGGCCAGCCTGGCTTTATCAGGGAGGATTCACGGACATGAACCTTAAATGAGCCATAGAACCTGGTGATGGGGGAAAATAAGAAAAGTACTGGAGATTTGCTGGCAGCAGGGGGAGGAACTTGCCTCAGATGGGTTATTGTTTCAGAATTGTTTGATGAAATAATAAACAAAATACTGCACTGCTAATAGTTTCTGGAGACCCATGCTGCCTTGCAATGCAGAGGAGGACGTGTACTCCCTGCCCAGAGAGGGCTTCCTGCATAGTTTCAATGTGAAGAAACACACACTCATTTGTCAATGACAAAAAGCTAGAAGGCAATTTCTTAGCCTTAGTGCTTTCTCTTAAGCAGAAATAGCCCCATCAACGTTTGAGGTGTGTAAGGAGATTCAAATGGTCTTAATTCAATTCAGAAAAGAAGCCTGAGCATTAAGACTGCTCTAAACCAATAATGCAAAGGACAAAGGTCAAGGCTTTATTTATATAATACAAGGATGTAATGCAATAACCGGCTGTTGGAGGCACGTCAGTAAAAGATCAGGGACAAAGCTGCAGACAGGATGTCAGCAGTGCACAGGGAATTGGCCATGCAACTCCCTCTCATTAATTACAGATACGCACGTCCAAAGCACCATAGATCATTGTGAAGGCGGACCCAGCAGTAACTGTGATTCATACTTCACCAGTGCAAGAAAAGGTGAAAGAGGGTTGTGCTCTTCTGGCACTGTTAGGTGACCGTGGTCATGGTCATGTCCAATATGAAATGAAACAGCAGCCATGGAAAAACAYGGTAAGGAAGAGTTTTCATGACTTCCCAAAGTGCCATTTTTAATAATGTTACTATACAAGGAGTAAGTATTCCCATACCAATTGTCAGGTACCAATATAATGTTTTTCTACAAAACCCTAAGAAAAAATTAATTATTGTTACACCTTGAAAGATCTCAAAAAGCAYGTTCTGTGTCAACACACCTGCCAGAGACAAAAAGATTTAGAAGCTCAAAAGGACCTTGAAAGTTCCATTTCTAAATATTGCCTTTGTCCAAAGCATGTTGCTTGCTTAGCATGGGGCCCACCCTGCAACTTTACTCCCAGTCAAATACATCTACAACCTCTTAGAGTCCATCATGTATGTTTGGGGTACAAGACTACTTACTATTGTGCCAAAAATTCTCTTGCTATGTTTTTGTCAAAAAAACCCCAACAAAACCCCCCACAGTTTCARCAACAAAAATGCAGAAAGAGAAAAACATTTTGCTTCTTTTATCTGCTGTAGATGCTTGTTTTTTTGTTTTTTTTTTGTTTTTTGGTTTTTTGGTTTTTTTTAATATAAGCATTACATCCTATTCAAAACCTGACTTTTCAGTTTGCGCAGGACTGCCACAAAGACAAAAATCCATCTTAAGGTAACAGAACATACCTCAGGCTTTACTGCCTTCCTCTGAGAACCTGTTGACATTTGGTTTTGTCCTCATGACATCTGTAACTAATGCAACATTGGAGCCCTTTTCAAGGGCTTTGAAATAAAGTTTACCAGCATTAACTGCCAGGTAGCCTTTTCTCAAATGTTTTCCATACACTTTCTACACCAGGTTCAGAAAAATGCAGCTCTTCATGTAGTCTTTAACTGATGGAAAAGATCCATCAGAGGTTTCTGTAGCCAGGTGAAGCCTATTTCCCAGGCACTCTGCGGGCAGAGAACAATGACTGATGTTCTTTACCTCAAGTGAACTGTACCCCRTAGGCTGGGAGAAAGCCAAGCCAAGGATCTGCTCTTCAACTGAGCTGTTTTACAGGTAAAAACAGCAATTATGGCTCGTGTTCACTCATGGAGTCTTGAACAAGGCAGTGCTTGGAATGGGAACTCTGAGTACCTCTTGTCATGACTGGTCTCCAGAAAGATATAGGTCAAATATTCACTATTTGTAGGCTTTGCCCAATTCYCAGGGCAAGAGGGTCCTTC
The DNA here is from genome assembly GCF_030028575.1 of Malurus melanocephalus. Lineage (NCBI taxonomy): Eukaryota > Metazoa > Chordata > Aves > Passeriformes > Maluridae > Malurus > Malurus melanocephalus. The sequence goes on from NW_026623477.1 coordinate 1,122,045, forward strand.
TCTCACATGGGGAAACAGATGATCCCAAAATCTGGAAGAACTTCAGTGCCTTCAGTCACCTACTTTAATCCCAAGACTTCTTTTCTTTTTTTTTTTTTTTTTAAGCACAAAACTAGTATCTTCAGAACAGAAAGACAAGGTTTCAATGCTTCACCTTTTTTGCTTTATCAGTTTTTGCTCAGCTGATGACACAACTCCAAATTACCAAACGAACTATAAAGTTTCATGACACTTCTACTGTTTTGTTGTGATCACCGCATAACAGCTGAGACGTAAAGGCCTACTAATGTAACACAGAAAATTATTAATATGAGAAGTGTGAATTTTCTCTGTTAAGGGTAGTGCCTTCTTTTTTTGCATTACAATTCAGTTCCTCAGGATGGGAAAACACAGCTTCCTGAGCTTTTGTCAACTGAAGCTTCAGAATGTGCAGGGGAGGCTGTTTAACACCCCATTAGAGCCTTCCTTTAATTTCTATGATCTCCTGTCTCTKCCTGCTTAAGAGAGTCTCTCCAAGACTGAACCAGAATTTAATCTTTCACTCTCTGCTCCTGTGGGCTAAGTCCTGCAGTATAAAATACTTCTTATTTGAGCCTGCTGATCGTTAAGCAGCTTTTTGTAGAGGTAAAAGTCATGGGTCCATGGCTGACTTTTCCAGACCCCCAGAGCTTTGGGATGCCCCAAGTCCTGCAGTGCATTAACCCACCCCCAAAAAAGCACCCCTCAGCTTAGATAAACATAAAAGGCAAAACCTTTACAAAGGAAGAGAATGCACTCTTTTAAGTGTGGTTTCCCTAAACAAAATAGAAGCTAAAGCACAAGTTTCCAATGATGTTTTGAAAGGAGTTTCAGCCAGTTTTACGTCTAGTTATGTAAATGTGAGCAATCACACATTTTTAAACAAGCAATCTTCAGTGAGCTTGGTGACCTTGCTCCACACATATAAATGCACATTTCTTCAAGAGGAAAAAAAAGATATAATGGCTGGTCTGGGATTGATGGATTTGCTGTGGGTCTGTGCTTAAACAAAAGAGAGGGAGGTGAGGAGAAAGTGAATGTATGAAAACGCAATCTCAGAGTGAAGGGGATATAAAATGAAAGTTGTATATTGTTGCTCATCACCAGAATAGAGAAAGTTTTCACATATAACAAAGATTGAAACATAACATGGACAGAGAAAATTATTATTCCAGTTCTACAAAGAGAAGCCCAGTCCCAAAATACAACTGCCTAGGAAGTGKGAAATTCCCAGTGACTGGACATTCCCAAACTCAGTGCCTGCCTTGCACATTTTGGTGTTCCATGGTTTAGGACTTCTGTTTGCAYGATGGGAAGCACAAAGGCCCTTGTGTTTGCTTTGGGCCTCCGGCTGCTATTGTAATACACAATACCATAAATATTGCCCRCATTCTTTCAGCACTGCACAGCAATTCTAGAAAATGAACTGCAACAATCTGGGCTGAGGGTCCAGTGTGTTGTAAGCAGCAATGTCCCCTTCCTCCTTAAGCAGCCATTTGAAAGGAAGAAGAAACAGAAGAGGGAGCAGAAGGCAGTGACAGAAGGGAGAAGGGAACAGACAGAATGTCACAAGGATCCATCTCCAGAGGAAACCTTCTGCTGCCCCCAGGAACCAAACTGCTGGAATAGAAGGAAGGTCATAAAAACCAACCAGCCAAAAACCCTAATCCAATTGCATCGAGCAGAACATTCCCAGAGCATAGGGATGGATGTAGTACCACAGAGTGGAAAAGAGTAACATTAACATCTTTCTTAAATAAGCACATCAGCTGCATTCTCTTTTTGTTACAATAAAAGAAAATCTAATTAAATGCAATGTGCAAATAATTCAAGAGTTTATTGGCAGGGTGAAGAAATAGCTTCTACATTCTAGGAGTGTTTTATTACTGCCTGCTTTTGAATTGCAAAGCAGTGAGCTCAAGGGTATTTAGAGCAAGACCATTGTAAAAGGCATTCGTGCTATCCAGTGCTTCAGAAGAATGGGGAAGACTCCTGAAACATCACTGTGATGATATCTTAGGAAGCTGCTGCCAGCAGGCACACAATTGCTTAGAGGCAATCAGAAATGGGATGAATGCCTCTGTGCGGGTCAAGGCACACAGAGCTCAAAGCTGGGTATCCCAAAGCTCTGTTTGCATTCTGCAACTTTTAACAGAGACATGTGACTAAAACTCCTGCGAGGATGAGGTGTGCAATCACACTCTACCTCAGTACCCATTTCTGAAATGAACCTCTGATCTTAGGGAGTGCAAAATCCTGTTCCTTCTGAAATCATATGCATGAACCCCATTCACTTTTGGACATCTCAGACTTCAGCAAGCAACTCATAATCCTACAGCACAAAAAWCATCCCTGCATAGTTAATACTGGACAAAAGGAGGAGAGCTGCTCTCAGTGCTGCCATTCTTTGTAGGACATGCTAATCATTCTGGAGCCACAGATTTTTGAAGCGATGGTAATTTACACTTCTCTGGCTTCTTCTCCCAGCTCCTCTGAGACTATTTAGCCATGATTTTAGGTGCAGTATTTGAGGAGACTAGAGAGCTATTCCTTTTCTGAGGATGAGAGATCACCCCAGCTCTCCCCCACAACTCACTCCTCCCTTTCCAACTTCCCACCTTTCCTTGTTTGTTTATCTATGTATCTATCTCTTGCACAACTCCAGATTTCTTCTAATCTGAACAAACTATAGTGCTATTATAGAATTCACAAGTCTTCCGTGCCAAGATAACACAAAAATGAAAAATGGATTGCTTCTTCATGCAGTAGTCACAACAGAGGTTACAATTCAGTTTGGCTTGGGCTGGGTTTGTCCTTGAACCACTCAATTTTACAGAGCCCTGCTCCCTTGACAGCAATGTCAGGATGGAGGAGCACGTGGGTCCAGCAGGGCCACCCAGAGGTCTCCATCACCACCCTGGACAATGTGTCCACTCATGCAGCAGCCGTGGTGGTGATGCAGATCTGTGCAGAGGGACAGAGCCACCACTGAAGGCAGCAGYGGCCTAATGAGGTGGCCGCTCGCTCCGGCCGCGGTGTCCGGCCTGGCGCGGAACCGTCACCGCAATTGGAAATAATTGGAGGCGTTTTCACCAGGCTCAGCAGGGAGAGCAGAGCCAAAGGGCACAGGGGGACGAGTGCAGCACAGTCCCCTCGGGCTGGGCACGCTGGTGGCACSGTGTGCAGGTTCACAGTGCCACTGCCCGCTCCGGGCTGCTCCTCCAAGGCAGGGTGCGAGCCCYGCTGCTGCTGATCRCTCCTAACTACTGAGAGCCATTAAAATAAACCCCAGCAAAAGGATTGCTGACACCCTGGGTTATGTAAAGGGCCGGGTTCAGASAGCAGCCTTGCCTCTGTGTTGTTAYAGACTCCCTTCCACCCTTCTTACTCCATTTCTCACTGGTGGCGGTGGCTCAGGTCTCATAATAGAAAGTCCYGAGCTTGTCCCGGTCTCCTCACCACACACCGAGCAGGAATTTGGAGCAGGGTTATTGTTTGGGGTACTTCAGGACACAATGTTCTCCTGAAGTGGCTTTTGTTTCTTTTAAAAGCATTATTATTTAASAGTTTGCTTAAAAATAATACTGCAGTGTGAGAAGGGGCACTCACGACATGCCAAACTGACCTACTAATTTAAATTCCCAAATGCTCCATCACAGAGCCCCTGAAATGGAGGGCATTTAGTAACTGAATTTCTTAATGTAGAGGGGCATTCTTGAATCAAATAATTTCTCTTTTTTTTGATGCAGCAGAGACTCTTCCAGAACATCCTCTCGTGCCCAAGGTGTTGCAGGTTTAAGGTGCCAACCTCATCAGCTCCCAGAAGCCACAGATCAGGGCTGCTGTGAGTTATTGCAGGCACCAGGCTGGCAACCCCAGGACAAAGAGTGACAGCCAGGGCACAGAGGAGCCTCTTGAGCACATTACAAATTCCTCTGCCAGCAAGGAAGGGCAGAGAGAACTGAGCTGAGCCAGCAAGGGGACAACCAAGGATTTTGGGCAGGGCTGTTGTCTGCACAGGAATGGGGAAATACCATCCTGGGTGTCATTCCCTGGGTCAAGACACCCAGCAATCTCCAAGATCTGTTAATTTGTTCTGAGCACACAGCATGTTTTCCTCCTGAACTCCACAACATTAAAACAAAGCAAGAAACTCCTTCCTGACTCTAATGTAACYGAAAATTTCTTAACAACCAATACACAGAAAAACACTGGTGCACAGTCACTCTCTTAAATGTTTTTCACCTTTTCACTGGGGACAGTGTGACCTAATCTTTGAAGTTTTGGCTCAGAAATCATCACAATAAAAGGGGAAGCCACAATCTCCCATATTTACCCTTCCTCCTTTGATAATTGTTAACATGACTGACTCTCTAGACACTGAGCTTTTCTGTGTCTCTTTGCTCCCTAACTCAGAATTTTCTCTTAACCTTAAGAACTTWCTGTATTTTGAGGTTGTTCTAGGCCACAGGGATCAGTTGGACAAGCACAGAAAAACAGAGACTGTGGTCTGGACAACAGACATGCAAAAGAAAATCTGATTAATCTGGAGGGTAGAATGACTGAAATTTAGTCCACGGGAAGTTTGGAATAAAATTATCATCATTCTGTTTTGGAGAGAAGACCAGAAATTAGAGCATTCTTTATAGACAGGAAATGAGAAAGAAAACCCATCAAAACAATATTAAGTTTTTCCAAATTAGACAACAGCTGAGATTCCCATTTTTTTTTTTGGTCCCTCGAGCTGCCAGGCACTCATCTTTTCTTTCCAGTAACCCGAGAGGGAGCCAGGTGTCCCCAAGCCCATTCCCAGGCTGTSAAAAGGTTGCACAGCAGAGGTTGCCAGACTGCTGGCTTCTCCAAATGGAAACCATGGAGCTGGGTACCCTCATCCCAGGCAGCTGCTGGGACACATCTATCCTAAACCTGTGGCCAGYGGAGCCAGGAGCAGCCTGAATGGCTGAGGGGCACTGAGCCAGCAGCCCTGGAAACCCTGACTTGCCGAGAGCTTGCCAAGCAGCTTGCCAGCAGCCAGGCAGAGGGCCAGTGCTTCAGCACAAGTCAGTAGGAGCCTCCTCTCTGCTTTGGTATSAGCTAGTGAGAGTTCTCCTGAAGGGAATGCCTGCCATTCCTGCTGGGATGCTGCATGTGTGGCCGCAGAGGTGGTCCCAGAGCCCACATCCTCCCAGCCCTCGCACGGGGACACCACAGTCCATCGTGGGGACAGTGCATCTTGTGTCACGCTTGACACTTATTTCCTCTCCCCTTCCACAGCCAGATTCAGCACAATCCATTCTTCCTGGCCTGTGTTCTTTGCTCGAGGCTGCTCTGCCTCCATCCTTAGACAGCACACGATTTTATTAAGGACATTTTATAACAGACAGATTTCCAGTTCCTCCATGACCATTTACTGCCATAAGCTGCAGTTGCTTCATACCCATGCCACACCCTCAGGCAAAACACTTTGGTAAAAACTAAACATTCTAGAAGGGTTTTATGAGATCTGTGATCCCAAGTGAGTCTTTAAATATGTTTTATTCATTAGTTTTGGCTATACGAACAAGGGATTGAGGATCTATCCCACAGCTTTAACTTAGGCTGTTCGCATGTTACAGAAAGGGTGACTTTTGTCCCAGTCAGAATTAGGCCTTCAGTCCCAAAGCCAACAACAACAAGCTCCAGTGTGACCCTTGCATGACAGAGTTGRATGAAGAATGAGCCACACTAAACCCCGACCTCGCATCTCCTCTTACGAGGCACACGCACACCCCCTCGCTTTCGAGAGTTCTGATCCTACCTGCTTCCTGGAAACTCAGAAAGGACAAGGCAGCACGACAGCTTTCACTGTGTTTTTAACGGGATACCCTGCTTGTCTTTTCCCCCTTTCCCTATTTTTTTAAATCACARTGAGTTTCCTTTCTTCCAGGTTTCTCTAATCTTTTCCCTGTGGTGTGTCCATTTCAGCCAGCGTCCCCTCTTCCCTCCAGTACCCGACACTGCTCTCTTTGTCAGGGAAGTCGCGGGGAGTTCAGGTTTTCCCCTCTCCATTTCTCTTTGGACCTGACACTGCTCCTGACCCCTGCTCAGCCTTTGCTTTGAAGTGCTTTTTCTGCTCTCTGCTTTCCCACCGGATTGTGTTTAACCCTCCTCCTTTCCCCACTCCATCAGTTGGCTTCAATAAGCGAGGGGAGCTCACTGGAACCTCCTCTTTTGTGTTATCAGCGTGCCTTCACTTCTCATCAAATCCTACCCACCTTCCACATTAAACAGTCTGGCAGAAGATGACTGCTTCCAAGGCCTGGAAACACTGCTGAATTCCACACTGCCCCAGACAAACCTGTCAAATAGGTCTTGTGTTTGACCCAGGCAACTTCACAGCAATGTCAAAAAACAAGCAGCATCTTCTTCCCCCTCCCCAGGACGATGGCATTCGAGTGGCTTGTTTTGCCCTGTGCTGCAAACAGTATTACCCCTTCAAGGCTCTGCAACTTTACTCCTGCTCTATGGCAAATTTAATGGAAAACACCCACAAATTTGGCTCAAATACAGTTGACTGATTTGATTCAGTCTCCTTGGTGCTRCAGCTCCTAACTGATGGGTGTGCAGGTCAAAGCGAGAAATGGCATCAGCACAAAGAGTGGCTCGGCTCTTACTTATTACAGACCCCTGTAAGCTTTCCAGATCTATAAATATTCACGTTATTCCCACAGAGGGGAAGAAAAAGGATGATTTGTATCCTTCTAGCTTGTTCTGCTAACACATTCCCATTTTTCAGTTTTCCAGTTGGATAAATACCATGGTGAACAGGAAACCCTTGTGCGAGAAAATACATTTTAGGGTAAATTGCAGTGGTGTGGAGTTTATAAATATTTGMAATGGAATGGGGAAAATATCTCTATTGATCACATTAATGGGTGCTGAATACAGAGAATACCAGTCCTTTTTTCTAAGACATGGACAGAATTTCCACTATAGGATAAAAACCTTCAGAGTTTGTATATGCTGTATAAACACATAGATAAAACCACTTTAAAGTAGAAAATGCTATTTTAATTACAATARTAAAGCTTGATTTATTTTCTATACTTCTTCTGCCAGAAAGTTAAACATCTCACAAAAATCTGAGTCATATTGCCTGAGGATCAAAACCAGAGAAAACTCAAAGCTTGCTAAAACATTATAACTTCTTAACCGCACTATTAGTTAGAGCTGATGATAACACTTAAATAAGAATGTAAAAAYAGTATTTTGCTCAAAAATTGCATTGCAAAGATAAACAATAAGGRCTTGGGAATTCCCTGGTTAACACAGCAGGCTGAAGGACTTATACAGATCTTTCCTGAGTATTTTTCATTAATGCTTACTAGATCATTAATTGTTCTTGAAAGGATTATTCTAGTTACAAATTCCAACTCAGGCTTCTTCACTCACCACTTGAGAATACTGCAGAGGAGCACATTTCCACACRTGTGTGTGTGATCTGCACGTGCACGTGGCTTTGTGCACGTGGGAGCAGCGTGGGGACACTGAGCAGCAGCATTTCAGCACAACTCCAGGGGTCTGAGTGATCCCCTCCCYRAYATCTCAGCTCAGGTTAATTCCTCTSAGCCACAYTGMTGCAGCTGTAMCAGCAATAACAACTTTTCCCTGCTCCCCCTTTTTTTACCTTGGGCATTTTAGGGCAAACTCTACCTGTGAGCCTTCAAACCCCTTTCACCCGACACAATGGTGCTTCTTGCAGCTGCTCATTTTCCAGCTTCCATCAGCATCGTGCAATTAAAGCATCTCTGACATGAGTCATGAAAACCCCTCCCCATGAAGATGTTCAAAACAAAAACCAGCCAGAAAGAGACACTGGGAGTGGCATGCTTGGAGTGCCCAGCCCCTCACTTCACAGCTATCAGCCTGCTTAGGTGCAGTGAACTTCTCACATAGTATTATTATTATCATTATTATAATAATTATTACCATTATCTCATTAAAATTAATAGTATTGCTATTAATGATGTACTATTATTACTATTAATATTAATGACAATAATAGTAATAGTAGTAGTAGAAGTAGTAGCACACACAGAGAGCACCCATTCAGCTGTTTTTGCTGGCAAGTAGCTCAACCCAATGGCCAAACAGCTTGGGAATAACCTGCAGTGGTGTCCCCACAGTCCCTGTGAAAATCAAGGCAGCCAAGATCACTTGTGTGGCTTTCCACACCTCGCCAGTGCTGATCCTCTGCTCACCTTCCAGGTATGTGAAGGATTTTAGCAAGGTGACTGCTGATGGCTGTGGAGCTGGCTAACAGCCATCACTCGTTTTGCACTGGCCATTAAGCAGCCTGGAGGCGACCAGCACGGATCCAAAGCTGCTGCACGTGTTTACCTTGCCTGGGGGAGAGCAAGGCAGGGAAAGGAAGAGCTGCCAGAAGCAATGCCTTGACTCTGTACACAAAGATCCTCTCGTCCCCACCTCCCATTCCAGGGTCTTACATTCACTGTGTTACATCCATGGTGTCTCAGCTGTGCTGTGCTGGACTGTGCAGAAAACATCAGCATCTGTCCCCCTGTGTCCTCACTGGTGAATTCAGGGCACAGAGGAAGGCAGAAAAACTGCAGCCCTGCTGAGCCCAAAAGGATCTGTGACAAGGCTGAGCTCTGAGCCCTTCCACCACAGCATGAGAAAAATGGCTTTCAAGAACAACAATGATTATGTACATTTTGTACCATGTTAAAGAGGAAAAATAGCAACAGGGACAAGAAAAGCTTGGGCTTGAAGGATGTTCCAGCAGAGGTGATTAATGGTGTTGAAAGAAACCCCCACTGTTGTTTCAAATTTCTCTCCAATTAGCCACAAAGCTACTCCCTCCTTTTTCCTTTTGTTTTATCTTTTTTTCCCCTTTTTTTCTTTTACCTGTGTTTGATTTAGAATCAAGGTTCATGATTTGTGTTATGACAGCAGAAATAAAGGATCTGTGTACTATATGCATGGGGATTTAAAGCATTACCTTTGATGGCTCATTAGCTGCATGCGGCTACATGCAACACTGCTCGACTGAGATATATTGCCCAGGATTTAATTCCAGAATAATTTCAAAGGCATTAAATCGAATGCTTGCCCTTTTCACCATGGTGTTTAAATGGTACTTTGTATGCCAAGCTTAAAAAAAGATCATAGGAAACACAGATGCAGTGCTGCTGGAGCGTGTATTGAACTTTGTAAAAGTGTTAAACATTTATTAAATTTTTTTTAAGCAAGATAGTGTAAAACCAGTTGTTACTACAATTAACTTTCTCTGCTACAAGAGAAAACGGAGTTTTTTTCCTTAACTAACAAACAGCTCTCAGAACTAGTGAACAGCATCTCATTTGTTCAGCAAGGCTTAAAGATGAGAACAGTCTCAGGCTGGAAAGAAGAGRTGTGCACATTTCTGTGCTGACTGAGTAAAACAAACCAGACAAAGCTTCTGCCACAGCAGAGAGGAGATCAAACCCCAGAGCTGAGCTGAAGGTCAGGAGTCTCAGAGCTCTCCAGCACAGCCCTGACCAGTTACTCCTGCTGGAAGGCTGCTCCAGTACCCTCTGGAGAAGCAACTCTGAGGTTACAGCCTGGCAGGGACACGTGGGGATGGGACTTTGCCTCTGGTGCACAAAAWCAACCCTCCAAACCAGTCTGCACTTATTGACTGTGGATCTACAACCTCTGTCGAGAGAGAGCCATCTATAGTCTCATTTTTCCCCCATTTGCCTCGTCCCTGCAAATTCGGGGGTGCTACTTGTAAAACAGAAAGTTTAATTTATCCTGTTTACAACTGAACTTACATTCTGAAATGAAACAAACCCAAAGAGCAGTTACCCTGAACTCACAGTGAGGAGTTTATCCCTCTGCTCACAGCAGCTCACACTTGAGTTCACTCAGTCGAGCAGGGGCAGCTGTCCAAAGCTGGGCCCACCCATTTCATCCCTTTTCCCCCCCACCAGTCCCAATCAGCATCTCTGCATCACAAACACATCCCAAAGTCAACATTTCATACCAGAGGTGATACATGGCACAGCTATTTGCATGATTTTCTCTTACATGTGGCCACAACTGGCTGGAGCTGGTGATTCAGAGAGCTTGAAGGACAGTGGACATGACCAGAATTTACATCTGGGTTTGAAATTTGACCCCATTTAGGAAACACAGRCATTTACCTGGAGCTGTGTTCCCATGCAGCAGCACCCAGGGGTCTGCAGCAGYTACAGCACAGCTCAGCTTCAGCTGGAACCCACATTTCACCGCCTCAAACACARGACTTCTGAGCAACCACTGTCACAAAAACATGCGAGAGGCACAAGAATTTGTCTGCATTTTCGAGCCCATTTGAGAGCTCATCGTCTTGTTTTAAGCGCTCCTATAAAACAGCATTAACAAAGACACCAAATTCCTTCATGTGCCCGAAAATACAGATGTGCACACGCAGAATCCTCTCCCTGTCTGCCCTGCCTACCAGAGGAAGTGCAAAGGAGCAAATCCATCCAAACACATGGGCTGCATCTGGCCTGGGCTCTCTGGGGAGCTGCGCAGTGGGGACGGTGCAGGGAGCCAGAGAAGGATTGCCCAAAGTGCTCTTTCTGGCCCAATTCCAGCACTTAAATAATTTAATTGGGAATGCTGCATTACCCTTGGYCACTRTATAGCAATAGTTRTCTTGGTTATTTAGTAACTAATGAGATATTTTCACAATTAAACAATTTTTTCATGCATGAGGGTCTGGAAGGAGACATTGCATAGCACAGAAAGGTTTCAGCTTGCCCCAGATGAACAGAACTGAGGCTGGAATCCCTCTGGATGGAGTTTGGTTTGATTTTCTGTGSAGATTCAAGACAACATGCCCAACTTTCCATGTACCCAAATACCACAACAAAGGTACTTCCCCACTTCCCTCTTAACCCTGGGATGCTTTGATTCCAACACCACTTTCAGGTAGACCCCATGGTACAGAACAGCCCTGCAGAGTTTTCCCAAGTTCCTCTATTTTCTGCATCTAAGTGAAACTTCAGCTTCAAATACAGAGGAAGTGAAGCCCTGCTTTGACACGATTTCATGGCACTTTGAGGAATGAAGTACTGGTGTTTGAGGAGAGTGATTTACCGACGTGGGGTTATGCAGAGGTTTAATTTGTTATGCAGAGGTTTAATTTGTCATGCATCTCACCCACATGCTTTGTTTCCCTTTATCACTCTCTTTTCTCTTTAGCTGCACACCGCTGCCAGCTAAAGGGCCTCTCTTCACACAACAGCAATTAATTTTTCTCAGCTTCWCTCCAGCCAGATATCAATGATTCCTCAGGATCTGTTAAGCCTCTTTAAGACCCTGTTAGAAACATGGAAGCTTTCTTTTTCCTGCTGCTCAGTTAAACACAGCCTCTGCATTCACAGATTACCCAGACTGATCAATCTCACTCCTTCCYTCTTGATAAAATATTGGGTGTCAGAGTGTTTTAATCCAACAATCTGCCAGCCACAGTCCCATTCATCTGCTAGCATGGAGGCAGAGTAGGTTTAAAGTGATGTCTGATCATCAATGCTTTACTTTTGAGAGTTAGATTATTGCAGTGCTTACAGACTGAGTCTGGTCCTGCCCCTCACACCCAAAACCACAGCTGGGAGTGGAAGAAGAGACACCCAAAGGGTTTGCAGCTGGAGCAAAACCTCCAAAGGCTTTTGTTTTCAAAGCAAATGAATCCACTTTAAAGCACTTTGTCCAACCCTGGATTCTTCTAGGGCTGTGCAAACACTTGGCTGTGGGGAGATGGGTTTTATCATAGCAACATCCAAGAGAAGAGTCASTTCTGGCATTTTGATGTTCACCCTCCCTTGCATCACGGTGTTTCCATCCTTGGTGAGAGTCATCACATCCTCTGTTCCACTGAAATTACACTGACTCTGTCACTAATACTGGTCATCAGAGAAAGGTGGTTTTAGAGAGTTAAAATTCCCAAAATAAAGTCTTTTGCCCAGGGATGTTACCACATCACATCCTTCAAACAGCCAGAAGTTCCTGATATCGCTCTTAAAATTAATTTCTGATTATGCAGAGGCTCCTGTCTCCCACCACAACTACTCTGCATTTCAGGGGAGTCACTGAGAGGCTGGAAATTGTCAGAGAACAACTACAGGCAGAAAAGAATGCTTATTTCTTTTACAAGGATACGCTAGCAGTTAGGACAAGCTATCTCACTGGAAATATGCAGTTGCATGCAGTAATGCGAACTATAAAAAAGATTAATTAGTGATGCAAACCTCAAATAGATTAATTAAAGTACACTAAACCAGGCATCATTTCCTCCACAACCTGCTTGATTTTAATCTGCCTTGCTCTGTAAAAGTGCTTTTCTTCAGGTTTATGGTTTGCCCTGCCGTGTCCTCCTCCCAAAGATACCTTCACACAACGGCCCAAGAAGCACTGTTGACACCAGCAAGGACTGGGCCCTTTGTGGCAATATTTATTTAAAAGGGGAAAATAACAGCGTGCTTATTGATTTTGAGAAGAGCTTTCAGAGCACACYGAGGGGATTAGCACTCAGCTCATCCCAACGCCTGAACTCGTGTAGCTCCTTCAATTAAYCTGCTGAAGTAATTTAATGATGTGTTTGATGAATCCCAAAAGCAAACTCTGGGCACTCACAATGTGCTCAGGCAAGATTATGGCAACAGAACACGTGCAGGGGATGCCAGGGGCCAAACCCAAGAGAAAAGCTCTGCTGAGCCCAGAATCCTTTCCCATTTACCTGTGATGATTATGATAATATCACAGGAAYACCTCACATTTCCAGCTGAGGTGCAGAGCTGACATATTAAATACCATAAAGATATGGAAAACCCAAACTCTGGCTGTCAGAGTGTCTGCTGCATCCTAGAGAAGAGGGAACAAGTGGGAAAAAGCCACCCCTTCCTTTCAAGCCCAGAGGCCAATGGTTAGGGAGGTAAAGGATRAAACCTGCCCTGTGGAACTTTGCTCTCAACTTCAGCACAAGCTGAAGTGGGATCCAAAGTGAATCAGGGAATCTGAACATGAGGGGGAAAAGAAGAGCTGCTCTCTGGAGCTGCAGCCTGCAAATCTGGGTATGTCCATGTCTGTAAGATGTGGGGCATGGTTTTAATGCCACTGCYACTCCAGGTGCTCTTTTCACCTGCATCAGTTTTTAGTCTTGTATGCCCACTGGCCATTCCATGGACAAAGAGGTGGTGAAATTGGTTCCACACTCTTTATTAGAGAGGCACTTTCTCTGTGTTCATCTGCACTTCATAACCTGTGGCTCTGTGCCACAGATTTGTGATAAGCATGGAGGCAGCTCTTCTTTACAGTTGAGCTTCTTTAATGTGAAATAAGGATACAACAGTCCAGCTCCAAATGCAGCCAGAACATTTTTCTTTCAAAAGCAGTAAAGCAATTTTAAGCTATTTCCTTGGGGCAGTG
>NW_026623477.1:1135591-1148859 GCF_030028575.1 Malurus melanocephalus
GAGTGTTGTGACATATACCAGCCACCATTATACACCAATAAAAGGGAAACTCAATTTTCAGTCACAATGATGATGACCAATAAAATTTTAAATGTGGACAACACCCATAGAATTCTATAAAACCTGACCAGAATAATAAAGCTCCCTTTAAAAACACACAGATTCTCATGGAGGGGCTTCTATAGGCGTATAAATTATCCAGCTTTACCACAGAAGGGATACACTGCACATCATGACACATTCCTCAACATTGCCTGAAAAACCCCTCTTAACAGCTGTGGGGCTGCTCTTCAGGAACCACCAGGCTGTTTGGCAATATTGACACCAAATTTCCAGCATAAACTGCATCACACCAAGAGAATATTAATACTTAACTAAATTAGAGCTTTTTTCTTTCTTTTTTTTTTTTTTTTCAACCCACTTTTAATTCCACTGCCATTTGAAATAAAACTTCAAGAAACAAGAAAGCTACTTCACATGGCACAGGCAAGACCACAGCTGAGGTCAGTCCATTCTATAACTTGTGGTCTTTCCATAGGTAACAAAACAGTTCTTTKCTGGTGATGACAAGAATTAGATAGAAACCAGTACTTTGGTCATTTTTGGACACTGGCAGCACTTCAAGTAACCATGGAMAGGTCAGTCTGGTTTTCAGGACAGCAAGAGGCTGCAGCAGGCAGCACTGAGCCTTGGCCTGACACAGGCAGCATCACTGTTTCTCTCTGCTGACATGGCTGAAGTGTTGCTTATCTGCTYGAACTCACATTAACTCAAGGAGCAGAACTGCATCAGCCACAGGATGCTGATCCATTCAAAAYGACAAATGGTAGACTGGAGAATAATGAAATCTGGGAAATTATGAAATTCTTATTGTCTATGCATCAAGCAATCCAGAACTGTAACTCCTTAATTCTAACCGTAACTCCTATCCAATGTCATCTTTCCTTGCCAGAGAAGATTAAAAAGAATTCAAWTCAAGGATTTATGCTGTAAGTCACYAYYRAAAGCTTCCCATTCATTATTTTACATCTCTAGGCATTTACTTTTCAGCAATATGCCTGGTATTGGATAAARTAAACTCAAAATTAATGATGGAAAAATATTCAAGAACACATGCAAGAGGGTATCACTTGCATAATAAATAGATTTTCAAKAGGAAGATTTAATCAGAGAAGCAGAGTAGGACTCAAGAATACCCAGAAACTACTTCTCCAAACACACAAGGATGGAATGAACCATGTGGTTTGCTGAACTTAGCTCCCCTTGGCACAGCTGCAAGCCACAGATGTGAGGTGACAGGAAGATAAAAAAGTTGCCCAATTTAAGGATTCCCCTGGAACTGATACGTGTTATTACTGAGACAGATTGTGGTTTTAAGTCCAGCTCTGTCAGTACCAAGGGATGTCAGCATCCAGGTCATTCAAACCAGTACCCTGGCAGAAAACAGTCTCAACATGCAGGATGAAACAAGTGGTCAAATGCAGTAGCAACCAGTAGTGAAATATTACAAGYGAAAAATCAGAAAAAGCCCTTTTTRTAGATTTGTACATCATTAGGGARAGAAGGAAAATAAGATACCAAAGATTGYTGATAACTTAAAACCTGAAGATTCAATATTTGCTTTATCTGTGCCTGTGACTCTAGAGCACTATAAAGAAAAAATCCTGCTGAAAATTCAAAATACACCTTTTCAAAAGAACGAAAAACAAAAACGCAAGGATGATGTAAAGCATTCTCAAGCAAAAAGACAAAACACCAACCTCCCAAACGGGAAAGAACATCACCACCCCAGAACCTCCTCCTGAGAAGCATTATTAGTTATAGCTCTCATGAAGCCTTACAATTTCCCAGCACATGTATGAATGCAAATAGGTCCAGAGGGTGCAGGAACAAAGGCCACCGTGCCAGCCCAGCCGTGCCACCGCCCGCCAGGGCGCGGATGACGCGCGTGTGCCATTCCCACTGCCTTCCTCGGGAAGGCTGGCATTGTCCAAGAACAAGAATTCCCAGCATGGGCTTCTCAGGGCAGCACCGAGGAGCTGTGCCTGTCCTTTGCTGCCCAGGACAAAGTGCTCTTGGTGAGGCACAGCTGAAATGAGAGGAAGTTTCAATCAAAGCATGGGAAAGAAGAGCGGTGCTGCTGTGCTGGGAGGCATTGAATGGGAAAGGCAGGGGGAATAACGGGGGCTGGACCCGCAGRAACAAGAGGATGAATTCAGCTCCTGCAGACAAGAGTTTCACCAGTGGGATAAGGCAAAATGATGGGGTTTGTTTTAACTTATTTGGTCTCCGACCAGGGAATTGTAGCTCTAAAGCCCTCGCCAACGCGGAATAAGTTTGAGTTTATTGAGCCTCTCACTAAAAATCACTAAAAACAAAAACTACAAAACCGAAAACAAAACAAAGGAAACACCACACCAGGAGAGACCCAGGCACCGAAGCAGAGCTTCTCATGATAATGAATTCAGTGTTCAGCACAGAGGGTGTGTTGCCAAAGGAGGTTATCAAAACCAATGGATACAGACAACTTTAAATACACATCTGGACACTGTTACGACAAGAGCAGTTTGCAGCGCACGGGGATAAAGTTTTAATGAAATATTCTTAACAAGAGAAACTTGCTTTGCCTAGTCAGTAAAGGCCACAATTCTTTATTTTTGCAAGCAATACATCACTGAGGCCAAAAGCTTCCCTCTAGGAAACCCTAGGCTAAGGAGGTGCTGGCAGGGAACCAGGCAGGGACTGGCTGCTGCTGTTGTAAGCACAGCCCTTTGGCATCAGGGAGAGTAAAGTATTTTTTCCCTTTAATAAAAAGGTATTTATTCACCCTGAGGGGTCTGTTTCTCTCAGGCAAGGCGTGAGCACCAACTGAGCTCACAGGAAGGAGACAGAGTAAAGGGCACCTATATATTTTTATTCTGACACCAGCTCACACACCAAGGGAAAGGGATTGAGTGAAAAGAGACAATCTTATCAGAAATACAAGATGAATGAAACTACTGAGCAACATCAAGACATCAGTGTGGAATAGCTCTTCCCACACCCAAGCAATGTCCAGAGGCCTCAAACCATTTGATCTGTCAGTCAGAAGCAAAACCACTCATGGGCCTGAGGAAACACCTTGTTTTATCCAAATGAAGGAGGAGATGTGTTCTGAAGTCACAGGAGGTAAAGCATTCTGAGTGCTCTGTGTGGGCCAGTTCTTCCCGTTTCTCACTGACCTGAGAGCTGCAGCTTCCACAGGCAAAGCTGGATCAAACCCCTGCTCAGAACACGGCTGCTGGGAGCCAGGGCTGCATTTCACTGGCACTCCCCACAGCCAGGAAGGGTGAGCTAAAGGAAGCCCAACAGCCTGCTCAGCCCTTTCGGGAGGGAGCATAAAGGGTTGCAGCTTTTCCAAGGATTTTTGGGCTGCTTGTGGGGTGCTTCTGTCAAATTTTGCACATCTCTCTTCCAGATCTTCCCACCGGCACCCACAGATTATTTTGGGCATGATGGAGACTGTCGTGAACCTATCAGGCAACACGAGCATCCCCCCGCACTTTTAGGGTTTTTTTCCTTAAATGAACACTTGGGAAATAGCTGTTGTGTGCTGAATACCATTGTAAATCACACATCACCATTTCTCACAGGGAACCACCATGAATCACAGCCCCTTATTCCAGAGGGCAAAGAGCAAAGCAGCCCTCCAAACCACACAAAATGACCACAGATCCCAGTATACCTAAGAGCTTCAGAAGAAAATTTACATTCACAGGAATGTTTTTCACTTAAGGCAGTGAAAAATCCGTACGTCCTGTCCATGGGTGTCCCAGAGAACAGGACACGTCAACAGCCAGGCTATTCTTTGAGGGAAATACTAGAGGGCATTTCTCATTTCAGACACATTCCTGTAAATAAAACAGACTACTGTACAGCATCTCCATCCAAGGCGAGCCCGAGAGCCAGGACTGCTCACGTTCAGAATGTGAGTGAAGTCCTGGGAAGGGATCTGGAAAATGCCACTGCTGACAGCAGAGAGGAGGGAGGGGAGGCAGGGGAAGCTGATTTTAAATCACAGAAAGAGCAGGCTACGTGTAGACTCCATCATGCTGTGACAGAAGAAAGTGAGGGGTGCTGGGTGTTCAATCTTCATCGTTGTTAAATCCTGATTTACCTCTCAAATGTGTGCCTGACCTGAGCAGACCTTGGCTCAGCTTCCACTGTCTGCTGAACACGTGAAGGTCTGCAGTCAGTTGTGGGGCACTCCCAGTCCTACTTATTGCACATTTATTCAAGGTAAGAGTCTTTTCCCTCCACTTCAGGGCACCATTTCCCTTCCACAGACATCTTCCAGCTGCAAGGTGACCTCCACAGGCTCAGCTGAAGTCAGTCTTAAAAGGAGAACATTACCTTATTAAAATCACCAAAATTTTATCCCTGTGGCTTTCAATAATCAGTCCAGAATATACTCTAGGCCCTAATGTTCCCCCTCTTTATCCTGTTGAGCATCATTCTTCCTTTGCAATTGAAATCCTTCTTCCACCTGGGAACAGAAGAGGCAGAGAGGAATCCCCTCCCCTTCAGCCATCTAAATGCAAGTCATTTAGTGTGAAATGGCAATCTGTGCCCCTGCTCCAGTCAGCCACTGCAGAGAGAGAAATTTTCAGCACATGGGTTTAAAAAAGACAATGAATCCCACTGTGGAAAAGCCCCTTTTTTTCATTTCTTACAGAAGATGTGAGCAGCTTCCCACTGCAGTACTGTAGCACATAGTGGAACATTCAAAAAGCTATTTCCACATCTACCAAAGTTCAGCACTCACGCTAATGTGAAGCCCTACAAACAACAATGTAAATCATTTTCCCAGCATAAACCCCCAAAGGCCAAGGGATTCCAGTTTATTCCAGAAGAACAGTTTGTAAATTATCCAATTAGTTCTGTACAAGTTTTACACCAAAGCCCTGAGTCATCTGTAAAGAAAATTCAGACCAGTGTCGTCAATAAAGTTGCATAAGTTTTTGAACAAGAACATAATCACAGTACCAGGGAACAAATTCTTTGTTTGACTTACAACAGACTCTTTCATGAATTCCCATAAAGTGACCACTAGAATCGGTTTGACCTCAAAAATGGAACTTTGCCATGCAGATGTAAGTTAATTAAATAATAAAAAAAAAGTCAAAAGAAGGACTGAGAACAGACACTCACAAAGCATTTGCAGCAGTATGAAAACCACATGGTGCCAAGCAAAAATATGATATACGAGTGACACAAAAGCAGCGTGCAGAAAAAGAGAAAGCCTGGATGATTCTGACACTGCATTTCAAGCTGATTCTACCCCACATGTCAGGAGGGCTGTGCAGTGAAAGATGTGACCATTTCAAAGCCAGTGAGACTGTCCAGCTTCCCAACACTTCCTCTACAGACAGGGTTGCTCAATCCCTTGCATTATTCCCTTCACTCACAGGAGCCGAGAAAAATACTCCCTCAGTAAGGATTGGCTTTTATTTTGCAGATGGGGCAGAATGGAAAAAACTTCCCTCTTAGATACTCCTGTTGTGCAAATATTTAACAGCTTCCATTTGCAACACGATGATTGCCTGAATCAAAATGAAAGAAAAAACCGGGAGCGGTATCCGAGGTTTCAGATSGGGAATTTAAATCSGCGGCTGCTGTGGGTGTTGGCTTTYCCKAGAGGAGRTTTRCASAGCTAACTTTGGCACGCCTGCAGAGCGTTTGCTCCCCTCAGAAAGCAGCATTACCAGAACAGCCTGCAGGATGCCCTACAGCAGCTTAGCATTCCTCCAGAGCAGGGAATTAGGCTCAGCCTAGGTCCAAAAGATGCTTTAAAGTCATGCCCTACAAACCCTGTTCTAGATGAGCTGTTGGGCTTTGCCTCCCTGCTCAGAACCAGAGTATCTCACCTGCCCTGCCTTCAACATCTGAACCACCAACTTTTTTTTCCTCTGCTGCTTTCTATTTATTTTGCCATATTTACATAATTCCTCTGAAATTAAACATGCACTATTTATTTTCTGCAGTACCTACAGCATTGCTTAGGAGTTATTACAAGCAGCAAAGAAGAAATTATATCTAAGATAACACGTGTAGAAATCTTGGATATGGCCTTCTATTTATTCATTCTCACTAGGAACTAACTAAAAATAAAACTGCAGTGAAGCAGCAATAAAGCAAATTTAAAATGCTCCATGCAAGAGTAAATTTAGGTAATGCACTGCCATCAAGCATTTTGGTGTGGGGGGGGAGTTGTGTTTTTAAGTTTAAAACAACTTCAAGCATGGTTTAGCATTAAAATATTTCCAAAACAACAGTATGAGATAAAGTCTAACTAAAATGTGCTAGGAATAAACACTGAGTTTTTATTTAATTGCTCAGCATAACAGCTTCTTGCAGAAATGCCTTCAGGCACTCCCTACCAGCACCTGTCCATAACCCCAAATATTGAGGGATCAGAGCCCCTTCAGACTCAATTCTTTCCCCAGTTTGGATCCCATTTCTGGGTTCCAGATGTCTGCACTGCTCTTTTTCCAAGGCATGTGTCCTCCTCACATACCATCAGCCTCACTGATCTGGAAACCCCTTTTTCTCAAAGGAGCATCCCCATTTCTCTACAGATCAAAATCTGAAATTTTCTTCTGCTTAATGCTCTCCTTTTGCCTTTTCTTTTCTATGTCTATTGACTGACACTTGGGTTTGTTCCCTTTACAGTCAGGAATCTGAGTTTTTTTAGATACAGCCTCATTCATTAAGATTCCTGTGGACGAATTTGCAGAAAATGTGTAGTATTGTAGGCATTCAGCCATCAGGGTGATACTGTATGGGAATAGCCCCAACCTGTTCACTATTTAACTACTCTTCCACTACTAGAAATAAGATTTTAATGAATGAAAGTAAGAAAAGACTATGTCCCTTCTCTTTAAAGAACTAAGAATGCACAGGCATTGAAATAACTATATTGCACAACAATTTCTAGCAGAAATAGTACTCTTTCAAAGGCAGCAGATGAATATCTGACAGCAAGCAAATAATATTCTCAAAACTGCTACATAATTGCATTTCTCCCCCCACTGCAAGTGTCAAATTACCAATTTTTACAGACCTTACAGCCCTCACCCAGTTACACTGAAACACAGACACACATCACTGCAACGGGACAAAACCCAGCGTGGGTTGGGTACAATTACAGGGCGTTTCCTAAGAGCACAGTTCACCTCAGGATAAAGTGTTCAGCCCAGCCTGCTTCGTGCTTAAGCCTTTTGAGACAGCCAAGGGAAAATTTCATCTCAGAAGAGCAGAGGCTCTGCAGTCGCAATAAAAGGTGGCACGGAGGTAATCACAGACTGCAGATATTCCATGGTGGTTTGGTGCCCCATCACAGCAAGGACCCCCAGTCCATCCCAGCAATATTTTTAGAATTGTGTACTCTCAAACAGATCAAAGATGCCTGAAATTTTATTTTTCAGATCAGTGGAAAAGGCTGGGCTTGCTCTCAGCTGCTTTCCCTCCCTTGCCACAGCGCTTTGGCTGCGTCTCTTGTCCCTTGGGGTATTCAGCAGTAACAGAGTCATTGAGACACACTTCTGCTCAAGCTTTCTACCTGACTTCCAGTGATTATAACTTTGCCTTCCAAAGATGCTCTGCCACCTGCATTCCCCAAGGAGCAGAGCATGGGTGAGGTACCTAATCCCCACTCACAGAAAGAAGCATCTCAAACACCTTTCACTCAGTGCAAAAAGCTGGGATGAGGCAGCTAATGCAGCTCACAGCATCACAGCTGCTCAGGAACAGCTCCCCTGACCCACCCCTTCCACTGCCTGGAGCACTCCAGACAAATGGGAGCCCTGGAGCAGGAGTCAAGGATCAATAACCCTCAGCCAGGGATTTCATGGAAGATAACGGGCACAGAAGAGTGTAGCTTGGGCTGATAAGATCTTGCTACAAAGCTATGCAGCAGAAAAAGTGTGATAGATTCTCGTTACAGAGGAGGAGATCGATTTCTGTGTGGGGCCTTGTGAAATCTGGTCATGAACAAAGCATATCAGCTTGACCAGGCTGTTGGAATGAACATCCGTAACAAAAAAAACCCCAAGATTTTACTTCAAAACCACTGCTTTGAAGCAAATACAGCAAAAAGTTCCCAGTTTTGAGTAAAGAAATAAACGAATGAGAAGTAAAATATTTGTGTTGAAAGCTTTGGGTACAATATTGCAACAGAAATAAAAATGTTTGAATTTTGGATTGCAAACATCTTAATTCTGGGGGGGGACAAAAAGAGAGAAAAACTAATTTTCAAAGAACATCACAACTGATGACTGAAGTCCCCATTGCAAAGAGTCATAAAACTCCAAAATGCACTTGGCCACAAGTGCCCAGCTCTGCTCATTTCTATTTGTCAAATATAGTCTGGATTTCATGGTGGTTCTCAAGTTTCTGCCAAGGTTTATACAAAACCCAAACCTCAAATGTAATGAAAGAAGGCTGAAAGAAGAGATCTGGCAACAACCTTTCAGGTTTTATTCAAGTAGGGCTTTAATTATGGAGGAAAGTGGACCTGGACATCTGTCAGCACTTTAATACAGTGTCTTCAAGTGTGACCACATTGTTTAACTCCTTCAAATCAAATTGAAATGTTTGTTTTCTAATATCACTCAAAAGATTTAAACAGAATTGGGTTATGTTTTTTTCTGGGCATAGATATCAAGGAACAGATTAATCAGAAATTAAATCTAATCCAAAACAATTCAAGATCAATTCCCTCTTGAAATTTTGGCTTTTTCTAAACATGGAAATTGAGATCTTGCTTTAACAACTCTTTTCTTAAATGCCTTTCTCTCTTCTGTCCCTACAGACCTTTCCCAGGTCCAACTATTGAGAAATTTGCCCTTTTAAAGCACTTTGAAGTTAGCCTTTTACAATGTTTGGAACCAATGCAGTGGGACATTTCTACTCGAGCTGGAGTCATTGGTTTGATGTTGCAAAGGCTGAAGCGCCTTGCACAAGACAAGTTCTGAAATTATAGAGAAGCCCAGGACTCTATGGACATTAGGAGAAAGTTTTCCAAAGCCTTCAGTTCCTGAATGCAGGAGGAAATGTGTGCATCAAGACAGGCAGGGGAGAAAATAGAGCCTGTAGCCAAAACTATTCTTTTTTCCCATACTCAAATAAAAATGTTTAGCTTCTTCCCATTGACTTGGTCAGATGTCCTATATCTGAGGAGAGCTGTACCTTAATTATTTAATTTGTAATTGTTTCTTTTCTATAAAGTCATTACCCAACTCTTCCCTGATCCATTCTCCTTCAGGACAAAGAAAAAATTTGAAGGTGAACCCCCAGTGAAATTAATTTTCAACATGGCATTTCTATAATTGATTGCAGCCTTTAATGAGAGCTCTTTTGCCAGTGAACGGGCTAGGAGATCCTCAGGTTTCCTGATAATACATTTTATTAACAAGACCAGGCAAATGAGGAATGGAGTCCCTTTTACTCATCTAATTCTGCCCAAGATATTAAAATTGGTTTCTTTTCCCCAGTAACATTTGCTCCCACAGGTTCTGGATAAGCCATCTTTTCAAGGCTGGATAGCACTGAGCATCCCTGAGTGATGCACTCACATCTCCTCCCTCCGCTGCACTCACATCCCCTCTCTCTGCTGCTGGACAAACAGCCCTGACCCTCAGCCCATTTCACAGCCTGGATGCAGAAGGAACAGCAATACCATGGAACACTTCCTTTGCTTCCCAGACCTGAGCTCCTTCACACCCCACAGGTGCCCTGGTCCCCTGCTCTCCTCACACCACAGGGGCTGTGATAAAGCAAAGTGGGACAGACCCTGTTTGCATTACCTGGCAGGCTCAAATGACACTGTTGCCATGGTTATCCACAGCTTTTTTGTATGAAATACCTTGTGTTTCCTCTCATTTACAGCTCAGGGGGGTGCTCCAGCCAGCAATGTCCCCTCTGACAATCAATTACCCAAGTCAGCTCCACAAAGCCTCACCTGCGTTTTCTTTGTAAACAAACCTCCTGCTTGATTAGATCAACGAATGCAAGGGATGGCACAGCTCCTCATTCAGCACATTGCTATGAACCAATGAGCAAAATTGGAAGTACATTCATGACATTGCGCTGTTGGTGCCATCAGGCTCTCAATGAGGCCTTCAGATAAGACAAAACGTTGTCATGATTCTCAAAACAACTAGCCCCACAATTTATTTTGTCATCCTGTGCTAAATTCTCCAAACTATCAGCATTTTGTCCATTAAGAATGCTCCCATGTAGGCAGCCAGTGCATGAAGAGGTGATTGATGACACTTCAGCACCGTTTACAGTCTGTGGAGCCCTATCAGGTGCATGTAGTTCAAATATACAACGCATAAACACTTGTTTGTACCTGACTCCTGTCTCCTCTAATACCTTGATTCTCTAATTAGCTCCACAGACTGACACTGAGCAATCTTTACAGTACCAGTGTCAAGGAAGAAAGTGACCCCTGGAGCCAATAACACAATGAGAAGTTCAAAAGATTTATTCCAAGCAAAAAGAAATTAAGGGCCCAGCCTGGGAATAAAAACCCTGAAACTCCTGCCCTCTAATGGATGTTATGCATCTGTAAAAGGTTTATTGGAAATATTTAATAAATTATGATAGAATGTCATGTTACTTTCAGATGTATGCATTTCATTATTCATCACTGTGTTTCAGTCTGACAAACAGCTTTAGTTTCCACTGCACTAAATCTACAAATATAGGAATTGTTAAAATCAGAAAAAATGTACCATTTTCTATATACTTGTTTCTTTACAGAAAAAAAAAAGTGGTTCTGGTGTTCAGCATCAGCCTGATCTACCCTGTAACCATCAAACCTGCAAACTGACTGTGGCACTACATTGCACTGTTCAGTACTTTGTCTTTAATGTACCAATGTGTCACACTTGAAACAGTTTTTTTTTAGCAGTTCGAGAGATTACTTTTAATGGAGATGTTAATCACAGGCAGCATTTTACACTGATTGATGAAACAGCAAGACAATTTTGTGTTCTTCACTTAATTATCTGAAAGTTTCCAAAAGCAATTCTTGCATCACAAAATACACTTGGAATCACTACCTTATCTGCACAAATCACCAGGAAAAATGTTACTGCAGCCTCTCTCTGAGGAAGAAAAAAGCCACACTGGAGTGTTCGCTGTGCTCTGAATAAGGAAGCAGAACCAGTGGAATTGAGAGACTGGCAGCACAGATGTTTCTCAGCACTGTTAGCACAGCCAGCAGGCTGCAGATTTCCCAGCTACCCTGGTCCTTCAGCTGCTTTCAGCAGCTTCACACTCACATTCCATTAAAGGGGGACAGTTAATTCTGTGAACTGCGCTGCTCTGAACATCACAGAAAACAAAAATAACCAGCAGAAGCACAAAAGGCTTCTCACTGAATGCCTTTCCCTTCGTGAGTGTAACAGCTTTTACCAGCGACAGAAATTCTGCAGGGACTAATGGCAAGCCTTACTCTGCTGAAACTTCCAGCAAAGCCAAAGCTGATGTTAGTCACATCTTTGCAGGAATACCAGAGCTGAACAGGAGTATAAAACAGGGTGGAGTTTGACTAGAACCACACACATTTTCTTTTTCATGAACAAATCCTGCTTCAATTTACACCAGCACAACCCAGCAACTGCAACCACGGAAGCATGTGGCTCTGGTGGCACATGTAGTGAGATTTATGCAGAAAGCTGCCCATAACTGAGCAGGCTTGTCACGAGAGGCACAAACTCAACACACTCAAGACCTACGGTACGTGTAACGCTACGACCCGATTTGTTTCCTGAGCAGAGACATATTCTCTGTGGGACAACCCAGTCCTGCAATTTAATTCTCTTAAAAACATATGCAAGGCACATTTAGGAGGATTTCAACTCCCCATGCAATAATAAAGATCGTATCCCTTTCTCAGACAGAGCACAGCATGCACACATGCTACTAAAATTTTACCATTAAATTACTTGCACCACATCTAATGACTCCATCTAAAAGCCATTCCTAAAGGCTACAAAAAAAAAAAAAAATCTCAGTTGTACTCACAGGCCAGGAAGTACCCCAGATGAATGGTTATTCTGCTGCAGCAGTGTTAGAGCTGTTGACTACTGTGCACCACGCTCTCCTGGGATGAATCCTGTCTAGGAAAAGGATTCTTATCACCAATCCTGGTGGCTCTACTTCATTACTCTGAAAAACAGGTTCTCTGGTCGCTAACAGCCCTTATCTGGGCAGACTGTTAAGGGTGAAGAGCCATTCACTTCTTGCAACATAGCTGGATATGTCTGTTTAGAAGTATAAAACAACTTCAGGAACCCAGTAAGAGCTTGTAGGAGGACCCAGAGTGTCTCAGAGTTTGCTGGAGTGACAGCAGATTTCCCTCTCCCCCAGAGGCTGGCTGTCCTGCCTCTACTTCTAATGCAACGCACTGGAAAGGACAGAATAGAGCAAACCCCAGTTCAGACCCCTCAGAGCAGCCAGGAATTCCATGATTTCTTTTAAACTGAAGAACTTCTCTAGACCTTCTATCTCAATAACACAAAAAGGCACAGATACATAGGTTTTTTTTGTTCAAGGATTGAGGTCTTCTAAAGCTCCTGCTTAAGTAAAAAAGGATAAGAACAAAGATGTCAACACATTATAGTATTTAAACATTGAATTCCTAGATTGTATCCCATCAAGTACAGCCCTGAGTATAGTTACATATGCTGTGCTTACCAGATTAAAATGGGACAGTTTAAAGTAGCCATTACAATTTCATTGTCATTTGTCATCCCAAAGGCAGAGTGGTAGGTAGAACTGTTTGCAAGAGCAAATCTGGGGCAGCAAGCACCTAAGCCTGGCTGGGAAGACTATAATTTTTTTTTTTTCCTCTGGCCAAAAAGTTTTATTCAGGATATCTGTCTTGAAGAACAATTCTTTATCAATCTAAAACCAGTGTTAGGAAGATACAGAGGCCAAGCTGTATGGGACAGTCATAATGACCTGCACAACTCTCACAGCTTAGCCAGGGCTCTTTAAGGCAGCAAGGAGATTGTCAGAATGAGTGTCTGGAATGATTTGGATGATTTTTGCCCTGAAGTCCCCAAAGCCCTCCTCCCCAACAGGTGAACAGGAAAGCAGCAGCATTTAGGGACAGGGTGATGCATTGTACAAGGTGCTTCCATGAAACTTCAGCTGATCCCTTGTGGAGAGAGGACACAGGACCCTGGGAAGGACCCAGAGCCACCTCCTTACAA
>NW_026623478.1:0-11893 GCF_030028575.1 Malurus melanocephalus
AGAGAAATTGTGGATGCCCCATCCCTGGAAACATTCAAGGCCATGTTCAGTGGAGCTTTGAGCATGCTAGTCTAGCAAAAGGTGCCCCTGCACATGGTTAGAACTAGATTGTATTTATCACTTCCAAAACAAACCACTGCAAGCTGTTA
This sequence comes from Malurus melanocephalus, assembly GCF_030028575.1. NCBI lineage: Eukaryota > Metazoa > Chordata > Aves > Passeriformes > Maluridae > Malurus > Malurus melanocephalus. The sequence continues at coordinate 150 of NW_026623478.1, forward strand.
TAATCCTACAATTCTATTTCAGTGTTTGAGCTGTATGACTTCTCCTCATGTTATGTCCATATCTCTGCAGAGCAAACTGAGTACAAACTGAACTTATTTAAAATACGATATCACAGTATTCTTTTCTAAGCATTATAGCCCTACTCCCAGAATTTAAGTTTCAATGCTTATTTGTCAGACAAGAAGTTCTTTTCTGAAGGGTCTGCTTAAAATGAAAAGAAATTAAATTATGACTAGAAATTTGTAAAAAGTCATGGGTGTACTGATGTATAGTGTTATTTTATAAACAATTACAATATGTAATGATAATTAAGAATTTTTCACACACCCAGAAATGATGATTTCCTCCTGATGAAGTACATCAGAGAACCTGAAATGACATTATTTCTAGTGCATCTAAACTAATGGGTATCAAGGTATTTTTGGATTCATCTGTATTCAGGGGGATGCAACACTCTGTCTGTCTTCCATTTATAACTGCTATTATTAACTCCTCCACTTTTTTCCTATTTCCAAAAGTTATAAAAGAAAAAAAGAGAAAAAAATGTAGAGAACTGTTCTTTCTTTCTTTCTTTCTTTCTTTCTTTCTTTCTTTCTTTCTTTCTTTCTTTCTTTCTTTCTTTCTTTCTGATAACTTCTTGTTATTTAATTAATTTTAGTTAATTTTATAAAAAAATCAGTATTTATTAAAAAGGAAAAGAGAATGATCCCAGGTCAGGTACTATAATTTTCATCTGATTTTGATGGATTTATTTAAATGCATAAATAAAACAGAACTGGCTGAGAACTGCCTGTAAAATTATATTTGTGTTTTGTTCAGAAGGTCAGAAATTAATAAAAAGAAGAGGGAGAAACTATAACTTGTCAAATATTTCACAAATAGATMGTCCTTTAATGTGTTGCCAAATAAYAAACTAAGAAACAAAAGTAGTATAACATACTAACCTGTAAATCAATTGGTGTTATTGTGGGGAAAAAGAAACAAGAGGTATTGTTTTTACAGAAATCAACTTTTTAGTGTGTTGTGAGAAGAATTGTTAAATTTCTTTTTTCATACAAAATGGAATCCACCTGTAAGCAAGTTTTCAGGAACTGATTGGCTTCAATTATTCTTTTGAACATCTAAGAAAGATAAACCGTAGACATAAAAAGCTTCTGATATTTTGCATATTCATAATACCTTAATTCACATAATACCTTAGTGAATCACCAGGAATGACAATACTGCTCTCTGAATGCTAATGTAGAACCAGCAGACAAGTTGAAGGGCAAAGCAACATCGAAATAAACCAGATTTTCCCACTTGAATTCATCACTTATTTGTGAGCACATCTCGTATTTTTCTTTTTCCGCTGTTACTTCTTCCTCTCTTATATTGTTTCATTAAAAAATCGAATGACTTTGAATTTAGAGTAGGTATACAATAACACATGCCTAACTTCAAAGGGTTTTATACATCAGTAACAGTCACTGCAAAAGAGGTCATTTTTAGAGAGAAAAGCTAAGTTATTCAATGATTGCAGACTGATGCTTGTGTCCTAAGGGTTAGTAGGTATGCATAACAACATGATACAGCATCCCTTTTTGCTCAGTCTGGCAAAGAATGCGTGCTCACAGCAGGAAATATTAATCATCGTTTATCAGAGTAGCAGGTTCTCCTGTTTTCAAAATGTTACCTTCAAAGGACACATACCTAAAACTTTTTTCAGAACTTATTTCTACTCTACCATAAAATTAATTAGCCTTTTAGTTTAACTGAATATATTTCAGAATTTAATATGAGAAAAGGTGAAAAATGTACTCCATCTCTAACAGATCAACGTTTTCACACACAAGATTAAAAAATAAGCTAGAACCTCAAAATGACTCTTTAAAAAATCTGAAAAATATTTTTCTTTATGCCTGACTGCAGCTGTCATTTCAGTGATGTTCGTGAGGGACACATGTAAATTCAGGGTCATAGCATTCACAATTCATTCCCTCAGATAACTTTGCAAATTACTAAGGCTTATTTAGAAGAATTGTCTGGAGAGGCATTGAGTATCTCAGAAGAATAGAGGTGATGGGTGATGTCAGTGTTGTGCTGGGCACTAACTGTGCCATTCTAACAGGAAAACACAATCTCAGCAGCTGTATAAACCTGAGGACCCCAGGCAGCACCCGTTTTAAATAGAAAACACATTTATTACACAACTCATGCTGCAAAACTGTTAACTGGAAAGGGTTGTGTTGATGAGCAGGCACTAAAGCTGTGTAGTTTAAAGGAGAATGGTTTCAGTGAGGGTGTAAGGTCTCATTTGCCAGTTGTGGAGCACAAGAGGAGTCCTGTGGGTTTGATGGCCAAGTCTTTGCAAGTCCAGATTCCTCACATTCTTCTTTCCAGAGGGCATCACAAAATTTAATAACCAGCACTTACGCCACAGAAAAACATGGAATGCTTCACCCAAGCTTGTTACTAAAGTGATTAACATGATTCTTTGAGGTGCTGAGAGTCTCCCTGGAAATTTAATCAGAAGCAGAGCTAAATTAATTTGTTCTGGTGCATTGTGTCCTGAGGCTCACTCATCTCAAGCTGTTCCTGCTGCCCATCTTAGAGCTACTTGGAAATGGACTGGTCTACACACTGAGTTATGCTGGGACTTAGAGGAAATTTTGTTTATCCTTTTTAAGTATCTGCTTGCAGGGAGTGAAATGATCAGAACAATTTTCATGAGTAAGGTTTTAAATCTGTAAGAAGTTAAGAAGAGCCCCAGCAGGCTGGGCCAGCAGAGCCCTGCATTCTCAATAATTCTAACAAGGGCAGAAGGAGAAGAAGAGTGGGAAGAGCACATCCTTCCTGCTCTGGTTGTGTCTGCATTCCATTTCTCATTGCATTTGCCAGCATCTAGAGCAGTTTTAAGTGGTAGATTCCTGCTTAGTCCCTTTATTGTCTGTTTATTTCTCTTTCAGTAAATTTCTCTAATCCCTTTCGCAACTGGTGATGTTTGCCTTGAAGCAGCCTATAGTCATTACATGCTGTGTAAAGAAATGCTTTCTTTTTCATGTCTGATCATCGATTTCCACCATTTTCAGCAGGTGCCTTCAGTCCAAGTATTGTGAGAGTTGGTGAATGGAAGGTTCAACACAAGGTTTTAAACTTCACTGTATTCCTTCTGTGCTTTTTCCTATATAAACTGAACACTCCCATCCCTGAGAGTTACTTTGTAAGTCACTGGGTCACTTTGTGAGACACTTGCTTCATCCACATGACATTTTAGTCACTTTTTTTTTTATGCTTTATTTAGTTTAGATTTAGTTACTACTTCACTGCTAGCAGTAGTGTTATCACAGTATAAATTTTTGGTAAACTAGAATGCTTCCTGGGAATCCCCAGTTATATTTTGAGATTTTTTAACTTCATGCATTTGCAAACTCCAAAGTAGATTTACAGTTTCTGCTATTGATTTCGAGTTCTTATTTCATCTTTCTGTTGGAGAAATGTCAGCTCAGGACAAATCAAATTTGTCTGTGACTCTATATTACAACTGTGCCAGCTATGAAAATGAACTTACTCCCCAGCCTTCTTCATGCCCTAGGAGGGTACAAGCCATTCTGTGTGGGATTCACTGCAGCTAACTTTAGACATCTATAGTTTAGTCGTCTAGATCTGAATTAGTCACTTTGGATTCTCTTTATAGCTGCCAGAGAAAAGGCCCTTTTAGAGCATGATTCATCTGACCTATTTAGATATCTGCTTAAGAATAAGATGAATCATGCCCTATAACTTTTTTTCCCCTCCCCTGACTATGAAGGGAATTAAAATATTGACTTCTGCAAAYAGAGCTCATTGCACATATTCTYCTCTCTGTTATTTTGACACCATTTYTCTAATAAAAAGTTAGACTGGGTATCACAGGATGACTCAGTTTTTTTAGCAAATTTTCAACTGAATTCCTCTTAAACTGTACGCCACTGCTACGGTTGCTGTGGTGGGTATGATGCATTCAAGGACCTTGACATCTTTTTTAAATGGTGGGTCCCAGAACTGCACATAACCCGAGGTGAGGCTGCACAAACACTGAACACAGCAGGATAATCACCTCTTTGACTGGCTGTTTGATGCATTCCTGTTTCAACCTACCCCTGAGGCAAGGGTAAATCAGGTGCTTGTTAACAGATGCCTTGGGGAGGATTAGACTGAAACTACACTGAATGATTGATGTTTATATCCATRTATATGTAGGGTTTATTTTAGAACAATTTGGTTGCAATGGAAAGGAGATATGTACCCATTTTGGTTATTATTAYCTATAGTGATAYAGCAATWGGAAAGTATAAAGGTATCAYTTAAGAAAATATAYAAGGAAAAGAAAGAAACAGAAAGGAATAATGAGAGTTGATACTGGAGATAAAAGTTATAACCACCTATGGATCCAATGATGGGATTCCTGACATGTCCCTTGGTTGAAGTTATCGGTCGTGGGTGGGGGAAGCCCACAAAACACAGAGTGCAATGGGTTAAAATATGTTCACTTTCACATGGGAACACCCAGGTATCCACATGAATTAGAAACAGAAATAAAAACTGCTTTGTTTTTTTTTTTTCCTCCTTTCAGACTGAGGATCAGTTAATGTCCAACTGTGATGAGTTTCTGTGAGTTTTAAAAAAGATCYTCAGAGCTTCTGGTGACACTGTAATCTGTTAGTACTGGTGTCTACAAAGTGTTGCAGTGCACTGTAATTAGTGCATGTTTTTTCCAAACAGATTTTCTCTTCACTCTTGTTACTTAGTCTTGTCCTGGAAAGTACATCTTATTCTTTTTGTATGCTGCAGCACAGGTCCTGAAAAATCTTTCTATTCAAGGCATTTCCTTCTAACATATTTTAGACTCTTCACTCTGGCAAGACATTCTAAACACTGCCCATCCTCAACAAACTTCAACATGCCATGCCTTTGCTTGTCAAAATCTATTCTTTGTTAAATGTTAAATGTTTAATCGCAATTTCTTGATCACTTGCAGGATTTAATTTTTTTCATTATCTCATCCATAATAGGTCTCTTAAGTCCAAACCTTGAAGACCAACCTRAAGACCTTCTGGTTCTCTCCCTTCCTGTAATATGTATTTCTTTTTAAACACATCCAATTTTTTTTTTGCATTGGGTACTGAACTTCCCATTTCTGTAGAGGGAATTTCATGGTTAGATTTCTCTGCCTGACCTGACTGAAAACTGTTTAAAAAATGCCAAGGGCTTCAGAGCCAGCTCTTATCAGGATTGAAGGTTGCTTCTGACTACCTTCTCCTTTGTTTCTTTGCAYTATTTGCAGTTTCTGGATAAAGAACTGTTTAAATCTCCTGAACTTGTCTTCACATTTCCAGAACTGTAGAGCTGCTGAGACTTGCATGMTTCTTTTCAGAATATCTTAGTAGTTTGCTTTTCTTCTCATTATCATTGTTAAGAGATTAGTCAGAAGTGTCCTTCCCATAACTTTTGTCTGGTTCCCACTCTCAGGATAACCTTTGGGTTGGTGTGTGATCAATTATTTCCCCTTTATGTTACCTTCACCAATCACTTACATGCCCTCYTTTTTCTTGGCTACTTCATGCCTTTCCTATTTCTTCCTTCTTCAGGTAAAAAGCTGCAGAAATTGGCCTAAAATCTGGACTCTATGAGGATTCCTCTCCCATTCTCTCTCATTAAAATCAATAATCTTAAAAAGTCTCTCTTTATTAATTAGTGTCCTAATTTACTTTTTCCCTTGTTCTCTCTTGTTTGAGATTTTCTCCTTTCATTCATTCTTACTATATCTTTCAAAGTTGATTTTCTGTTACTTAAAAACTTAATTGTTCCTGATTTGATAATCAACTAAAAGGTCTTTCACTACTTTCAGCTTTCCTATACAAATGAGACATCTTTTGATTTTATGTATAGAACACCTTTCACAAAGATTTTCTGATACATGAAAAAAAATCATAAAAGCAAAATAAAAATGTAACAATAACTTTATATTTAAAACAATTAAAATTAATTATTTACACATTCTTTTAATATTTCATTATCTGAAATTAACAGTAAAAATATGGTGTTGCAGTTATTACAGTATTTTCTGTAATATATTGTTCCTTATCTATTATTTTGATAATCAGCTCAGAAATTAGCTTGAAAGACTAATGATGTGTAGCTAGGTTTATGAACCATGGAACTGGACTCTTTTCCCAGCCATCAAGGAAGCTGTGTTAGTTAAGTAAAATTAATGGATATTAATTAAGTAAAATTAATGGATATTAATTTTTTCACATTCCCTATGGAATGACTGCACAAAATGAGTGTAAACAAAGAAAGAAACTGCCCCTCCTCAAAAATATTAAGTATAGCTAATCTGTTAACACTCTCATATACAAGAATTTGAGATTTCTAAATTGTAAAATATTGTTCTTCAATAAATATTATATTTCACTGAAGAGTAATTGCTAGGCATATTCAAATCACTGCTAACATTTCTCCTCCATCTTTTATCATGATTCAATGAAATATGACAATTATCTCTGTGATTGCTTCAGAAATTCCTGCAGGTTTAGACTTATGCCAGTATTTAGACTTCCACATTCTTATATGGTTGAATTTAAGATAATGCAACGAAACACAATGGGGCCAGGCAGAAAGTAACACTTTTAGTGAAATAGCATAACAACATTTAACTTGGATTAGACTGAAGCCGAAAGTGGCCTCCTTCAATACTTTTACCAGAATTTGAAGGACCACACACTGTTTTATTTAGCATCTCATCTTTGCTAGTCAGCCAGGGCACTCAGWTATAAATAAATAGAATTAATTCTGGTGAGGAACATGTCACCAGCAATTGGAAGATATCAGGYGGGTATGAGCTGAACAGCAGCTCTGCTCACTTCACCAGGTTGTCTAACATTTCAGCAGCTTTCAGYGCTTGAAATCTGCTAACAGTCAGGGGAATCTAAGCAAAGATAATACCAGATCTACCAACGTTGTGCAGTCTGTGCTGCTTTCTTCCTGTGATCTTATTAGAAACCCGTCTTACTAAACCTAAATTCAGTTGGGCTGTTTTAATTTGCAGAAAGGTCACCTCACAAATAACCTCACTTGAAAAGATAACTTTACAATATGCTACGAATTTGGCTAAGAGTTTAGTTACTTATGTAAACTCTCTATTTTGATGAATGTCCCCTCTTCAACGAGGTTGTGACTGTAAAACTTCATACCAATTACTTTTACAATTAATAATTCCYCTGAAACATGGGGCATGATATTATATTTGGGTAGAAGCCACTTTAGTGTTTGTCCAGTAAAGTCAGAATATTTTTAAAAACTTTATTTAACAGTTACAAAAATAGTTCCACATATGTGSAGTCAAAATAAATTGAGAAAGGCATTATGAGGAGATTTTTTGTCTGTCTTGCAACTCTATTCCAAGCATGCACCCTAGGACCAGTTCTCAATGTTTCCTTCGACAGCAGAAAAAGTATCCAAATAAGACATTTTTGTTGCCTTGGTCCCAGCAACTAACATGACATTTTAGAAATTTGTCAGTCAAAAGACACTGTGCATATTTAGTGGAAATGAACTTATTCCTTCATCAGGTGGGTTGGATTCACTCTCAGAGAAGTCATGCAATATCCTGTGAGATCTTCCCTTTGCTTCAATGACATCTGTGAATGTTCAGTGAACTACTTTGAAGTCTCATTGTTTTGTCCTGTTCAAATATGCTTTAGATATTACAGCAGAGAAATGCAATTTACTGACAGCACCTGTTTAATGTCACTCCTGCATGTCAGGGGTGCTCCTTGATGTCCTTATTGATAAAATTTTCAGGWTTGGTGGAACACTTAGCTGAAAAGAGCCCTTTTTTGGTTTCCAGTCATTAAAAATGTGAAAGTACTGTTGTGGTTCCCTCAGAGAGTAGCTGGTGTTCTGTGACTTTACCTTCAGAATGATTTTTTCCCCCTTTATTTTCACTGTAACCATGCTAAAACACTTAACACAAGAAAAAGAAAGCATGGGTTATAGGACAAGAGCAATATCTACCACCAAGAAACATAGTTGCCAACCAGCTTGCACAACTTAGACCCATCGAATCATTAAGGAAATGGTTGAAAAGGTGTTGGTAAATACCTCTAAGATCACCAAGTTCCACCATTAACCTGACAGGTCTGCCACTACTGCATGTGTCTAAGCACCACATCTCCAGGTCTTCTGAACACTTCCAAGGATGACAATTCCACCATTTCCCTGGGCAGCCTGATCCAATGTCTGACCATCCTTTCAGAGAAGAAATGTTTTCTTATATCCGATCTAACCTCTCCCAGAACAACTTGGAGCCGTTTTGTCTTGCCTTATCCCTCGTCATGGTCACCCTGTCACAGAAGGAGACCAAGCAGGRTCTGCCTTTCCCAAATGTGACCTGGCTGGGCCTGGTGCACATTTCCATGTCTGGCATGAGGCATTGGGAACGTTCCTTGAATACATCAACAAATTTCTCACAAATGGCTGAGGAGCCAACGAGAGGTGCAATGCTGGACCTTGTGCTCACCRAMAGGGACGAGCTGGTGGGGAACCTGGTGCTCCAAAGCAGCCGTGGCTGCAGTGACCATGAGATGGGGCAAATGGAGATCCTCAGGGCAGTGAGGAGGCCACATAAAAATATCACTGCCCTGCGATTCAGGAGAGCAGACTTTGGGCCCTTCAAGGACCTGCTCGGCAGAGTCCCATGGGWTAGAGTCCTGGAAGACAGATGGGCCCAAGAATGCTGGTGGAATTGCAAGGATCACCTGCTCCAAGCTCAGGAGCAATGCATCCCAATGAGGAAATTGGGCAAAAATGACAGAAGGTTGTCGCAGAAGGGAAGACTCGGACYACTCAATATGAGTTATAAGCGAACTTCGATTTATTGCAAACAATGTCTAAGTTTTATAACATACATAATTAGCTCATACATATTCTGTAATACATRTATCTCATARGTCCACGTCCTAAAYRTCAACTCCACCTTTAATGATTCAYTTGYCAATTTCCCTTATCTACTTCTGCTTTTTCCCAAGGCTAACTAACACAGGTATCTTGTAGGGAGTTTCCAGCGGCTTAAAAWCATGATRTCCTTGCATTGYTTTCTTATTGCTTCAGAAGAATTGTTCACACAATCTCAGCAAYTWTCCTWGCTRAGTGCRATACYTGTACCCCTCCATCTCACCAARCTGCAACATGTCWAYGCGACCCCTCTCAGCTAACCAGCCTTCCACAGAAGGTCTCTATGGATGGATAAGGAACTGCTGTGTAAACTCAGAGTGGAAAGAGAAGCTTACAAAAAAAAGACATAAAATCCCACCAAGGTTTTATCAGAAAACCTGAAGTCATACAGGTAGCGCCGTGTGCACTTTCCTATGTTTATTGCATGTGAAAGAAGACTTTGCAAATTTGTTTCCTAAAGTTCCCTCCACAAACCCACTTTCAGATAAATTTTCCTACTGACTTCCTATCCCTTAAAGAATCCCAGCCCCCTACATGTAAGTGCATCTGGGAAAAGAGCCTGTTGGGATTTTCATCTCCTAGCTCACTGTGACAGGATACTTCTGTTTGAATTACACATCCTCCAGGCTAATAAATTTTGATTGCTCTGCATTGTTAGCCATCTGCTCCCATCCCTTGGGATCCCAGTCCATGATGGAAGTTAAAAGACAACAAACTGAACCCCCCAGCAGACACAGGGAAACAGAATTTGTACACAAAATCAGTAAGCAGAGGAGGAGCTGGTGAACAGTGTTTGATTGGGACATGCACTGGCTTTTCACATGGTCTGCTGAATTATTAGGAGTAATGTAGATATAATTGAAGTTTTCTAACACTTCTTACTATAATACACTGTTTTCAAGTTTTTGTGTGTTTACCAAATTGTAAATAGTAGAAAAAAGACCTAAAAATGAATCTTAAAACTCGGAAGAAAGAGACATATGGTAACCTGAACCATAAAAGGAAACTCTCATATATAATGCCAGCAGTCTTGAAGATCTATATTCCACTGCTGCCAGGAAATAAATTGGTCTGAGGGGCAAAACAAAGACATAAATAAAYACTGCCTGTGACCAGCCAACTGGATTTAACTTCATTCCCCACCACTCTCAAGGCCCAGACAGTKTTTTACCCAATGCACCTGTTCAAGCCATGAGCAGACAGTTTCTCTTGGAGAATGCTGTGGGAAAAAGTTTCAAAGGCTTTATTGATGATCACTTCACTGATGACAGTATCCACAGCCATTCCCTCATCCACCGAGGGGGTCACTTTGGCATAGAAGAAGATCACAGGTTGGTCAAGCAGAACCTGCCTTTTGTAAACCCATCTTGACTGTGTCTGCYCCCCTTATTTTCCTGTGTGTGCCCTGTGGTAAATAAAAATTATTTATTTGCCAAATGAGGTATAGCCCTTTAGAAAACGCAGGATGTTTCATGTTATGTATTTRCTCATAAGTGAGACAGCTGTAGGAATTTAGTTTGTCAGACATTTTTCATGACTGTCAAAGAACCCTCAGGAGACCTTGTCTTTCATAAAGAGTAGTTATTACAGTTTTAGCRTAATCTCTAGTTTAAAGGAAGTAAGATAATTCCAAAGACATTAAAAGATCATTATATAGTGTTAATATTGCTTAATTGTGTAATGTATTCCTTAACTAATTTTCCTCAGATTATCCTGCTTAAAATGAAAGAGATAAATAAGGGACCATGTTTTCAAACCACTATTTTTATGTGTGTTTGTGTAACAGCTGATTACAAATCTAAGACCAGATAGCATGCTGCTTGCTAAATAAAGGCAAAAAAATAAAGGCAGTAATGAACTATCATCTTTTTATCATCATGTTCAAGAACAAAGTCTCTGAAATGGTGTTTTTGTGGTGATTTTCCTGTCATCACTGAGAAAACTTATGCCATATTGCAGTGAAGTAGGAGTTAATAGTTAAGTGATATCTGGAATTTGGGAAGATTGCCTTTATATTACTTATTTGATCAAGAAGTAATCTATAAGGAATTAATTAAAAAATCCTTAATAAAAGAGATAAATTTTATTTCACAGGTTTCACATCACTAGAAAAAAATGGTAATTTAAAATCTGCTTCCTTTATGGAAGACAAGGGTAGCAATTTTAAGAGGAATTGAAGTATGTGTTTTAATAAAGCCAAAAATGTAGCTAAGAACTGAATAATAATAAGCCAAAGCAAAAATATTTTGATGAATTTATTAAGTAGGAAGAGACAATTTGCTTTACAAATAGACACTTTTTTGGGCTATCACCTGTAACAGGGTACAGAAAGCATAAAAAGGAAGAGCAAAAATTATCATGCATCACTTCCCCCCCACACACATTAAAAAAATCAAAAAAAGCATTGTCTAATATTTTTCATGTAGTATTGAAGAGTTAGAGAAGTTTATGAAYAATTGCTTTAAGCTTTTCCTCAGGAGATATTCTTCCTTTACCCAAAATATTCATCCACTGTAGACACTAAAGAGGTGATACAAGGTCAGCATTACCATGTGGTTTTCTGTATTTTCTGAGGTTTTTTTCCCATGTTTGTACTCAAAATTTTGGATATCTGCCACCAAATTTTTAAATTATGAATTCGTGAACAGTAAAAACTTCAAAAGAGAGATAAAAATTTTCAAATTAAAATGTAGGTTGTTCCAAATTTGTTTTGTTTTAGAGTGGAACACAGATTCTTGGTTTCTTTTTGTTCTTTGAATCACTTCTA
>NW_026623478.1:12143-57250 GCF_030028575.1 Malurus melanocephalus
AAAAAAAGCAAGAAAATAGTGGCTGAAAGGCTAATTAATCATTTACCAAAGACATTATTTGGCTGCGTACATTCGATTTACACTGGGTAATCCAAAATGCAATGTCCCTAATCAAAACTGTACACATTTAATTGTATTATAACACAGCAAATTTTATTCCACTTCTATGTTATATACCAAAAAATTGGGAGAGAATCTTTATCTAGGAATCACACCAAACTTTGATCTATGACTCTAATCAAAACTGATAATTTGTACTCCTGAAATGGCTTTCTGCACCTCAGACACCAAGGAGAGCTCTAGTACACTTTAACTGTGCCACAAGAGATAAAGAGAATGATATTTCTCCTGTTGTCAATATATGGTACAGCCATGAGAGAAAGCAGGGTCAAAAAATGGGAAAATCTTTTTAAAAGTCAAGAAAACAAATGAGGATGACACTGAACTTGTCATCTACTCTTTAAATGTGGATTTTCACATCCCATTGAACTCTTCATCCCATCTGCTCTCCAAAAAAAAACCCAACCCAAATTTAAGCCATTTAGGACATTTGAATATCCTTGCAGAGAATCCTTAGAACACTGGGCATTGCAGTAGGCTCCTATCCCAGCCATACAATGATTTTGAATGAAATGTTATGTTATGTTAGGTACATAAACATGCAAATGCACCATGAAAAAGTAATGTGGATTTGTGTACATTTGCATGGAAATCATTCCATTGAGGGTGTAAAATGCTAGGTTAGAAAACTTCAAGTTTATCAGCAAAACTGAGCTACACTTCACATGGTGGATTTCTGCTGAGTTAAAATTAAAAGACTAAATTTCATTCAAAATGAGGAAAACATGGAAAATGGTGGCCCAAAGATGGGTGAACCTTCTTTATATTCTACTGGTGAAGAGGAAGAACAGATGGTTACACTGACCTCATCCTGTGGAGAGATCAGTGCCCTCATGTCCATTTAAAAAGCAGTTCAGGCAATCAGACCTCTGCTGGAGTCAGACCCCAAAGGACTTCTTCCATTTGGTGCTCCAGATAAAAAAATGAGATGGGGTCATGAGCATATTCCCATCTTACAATGACCTGTGGAACCGAAATAGCAGTTGATGGCCTTTCAGAAAGCAGAAAATGAATCTCTTTTTTTTTTTCTCTCTCTCTTCTCAGAATGTGCCATAAAAAGAAACAGCCCCAGTGACTTCATAAAGTCTCAGAGGAAAGTTTGTTGTTGTCATTTACTTTCTCATGAAAATCTTCACATTTATTGTTTGCAGATGCCAGCAGAAAAGTTCAGGACAGAATGACTGGTACATAGCTGCTGTAAAAGCTCTGACTGCATCAGCAAAAATGCTTCATGACACTTGGAGAAGTGGAATTTTTGCACATGAAATTTTTATGGATGCTACCATAAAACAATCTGATTTTGAATTTGATACTGGTATTTTTGTCACACATATTTTTGATTGTATTTCTAAAATTACTCCTTTGAGAAACAGGTAGTGTTTATCTTTACTGTTCAAGGCCTTTGTCACTTTGCACAATTTTCTGATTATTTGTTTTGCTAACATATGACTTTGAAACCTAGACTACTCTTTGTTACACTGATGTCTCTATGGCATATGTTATAAACACTTGGAAGATCTATGCCATTTGAATTTTAGTTTGATATTTTATATTCACTTTTATTTAACTAAAGGTCCTATTAATATTTGAAATCTCAAAGATTTAGACAAGTGCAACGGTTTTATTATACCCACAGATTTTTCATGAATCTTTTCAGTGAAGAACTCAGACATATTTTTAGATTGTTTGCCCATATTCAGAGATGTTGTTTCAAATCTACTAATCTATTGATATAAGTAAGATGATGCTCTTAAATAACAGTAAATGCAGGTTGAGGAATTGTTTGTATGTTGACCAAACAGGATAAGTAAATTGAGTAATGTTTATAATGTATAATTAGAAACACTTACCTTTCAAAAGCAAAAGTAATGCAAAGCATCCAGGTTCAGATGCAGACTATTTGCCAAAGTCAAGAGAATATTTACAGGAGCATGCTGAGCAGTCACTAGCTGGTGGTGAGTGTTTTAGTTCCATCACAACTCGCCCAAAATCAGCAGACACAAATCCAGAGAAATAATTTGAACAGCTTGAGAAGCTTGATTTCAAAAAATCATATAATGGTTTGGGTTGGGAGGGACCTTAAAAGRCCATTTAGTCCAGCCCTTCCTGTCACAAGCAAGGATAGTTTTCCCTAGATCAGTTTTCTCAAAACTTTCTCAAAAGTCTGACTTTGAATTTCCAGGATACACGTGGCCAGCTCATGTCCAGCCTCCCATCCACCAGCTCCCCCAAGTCATTCTTGGCAGGGGTGCTCTCCATCTGTTTGTCTCCCAGTGCATCCTTTTCCATWAGAAACTGGTTTTCTGTTTAATGTTTCTTTAGCATATCATTTTGATTTCTCTCCATGCTGAACAAGGTAAAAGTACGTGCACAATAATAATATTTATTGGGAGAAGATGAGTAATTTTTGACTAAAACTTCAATTACCTACATCCATAGGTTGTTGAAAGACACTGCCTTTTGGGTCAGAAAAAAATATGTAGAATGTTCCAAAAAACTAGTAAAACSTACCAAGTATTTCTAACCCAATTATAGAGTGTTTCATGTTTTTTTCAAGGCACATTTGGAGGCCTTCAATTACAGGCTCAGAGTCCTAACCCAATATTTTATTCTGGACTTAGATATTACTGAGAATTRCTCCATATTTCTTGCCCTACAGTTATTTCTCAGTTATAAAAGAAGAAATCCTGCAATTGCCTGTTGTTTGATTTTTCTTTCTTTCTATTTATGTTTTTAAACAGCTTTCGTGCCAAAACAATTATAAGCAGAAAGTTGTGAAGTTTGACCTTCATTGAGATGTACCTTTGCTCCCGTGAAAATCGATTTTGTTTTGACAAAAGGATTCTACAAATTGGAGTTCTAAAGAGTGAACAGTTCTTTCTGTACGACTTTATCCTTTTCATCTGGTATTTGTAGTTAAAATAATGACAATTACAACATGAGGCTTTCTGGGTTAAAATAGTGAATGCATTTTCATGTAGCCTTRTCTTTTTTCAGCCTGTGGTTTCATTGACGGTTTTCTTCTGACAATTCTAGTATCAGATAGTTCTTTCTGGTTCTTTATAGCACAAATATAAAATGAGGATGGCAGTTTCTCTCACCTTTGATCTGCAGATTTCTAGTCATGCAAGAAAGGTAGAATTTTAGATCTGAAATGTACCACACAGTTTCATATAGGTTTTGAGTTTCAAAGAGATTTTCAAAGATTATTGCAGGGCTGTTCATATATGACTATCACTTATACAGGAGTTCAGCACAAATGTACAAAATATAAATATTTTATTCACTAAATTACACGATTTTCTAAAAATTATTTTATGTATCTTCTAATCAATTCAATTCCTTATCTTCTCCATGAATAGCACAAATACCTCTGTGAATAAGGACAAATGCCTTCTGGCCTCCTGTTCTTTCACATGTGTATAATTGTCATAATAACTAGTATGTTAATGACTGCAAAAGAGAATWCAGATCTTTCTGGATCTGAAGTGATGGTACTTATTTTTACTCCTAAATTTGATATTGAACATTGATATAGAGTATGTGTTTATAGATATAAATAATATATATATACTAATGAGGAATAGTTCAACATGGACAGCAGAAAAACAAAATTCACCCTGACTGCCTTTCATCCTGACTGSCACTAAGAAATGAGAACTGTAGTACTGAAATAGTCTGGCAGAAGGACTAAAGTGTCTTTTGTGTTATTTGAAACAGTGGGGGGAAAGAAAAGAAAAAGAGACAAATATCTGAACATTATATTTCAGTGAGCTTCACTAAATAATTCTGGTGAAGACTTCACCGTTTTGTTGAGGCACCACTGATTCAAAGAATCATAGAAACATAAAGGTTGCAAAAAACCTTTAAGATAATGCAGTACAGCTGTTAATCCAGTACCACTGTGGTCACCACTAAAATGTATCCCCAAGATTCACATCCTCACACCCTTAGAATGTTTCCAGGGGTGGTGAACCCACCTATTGTAGCCCACTGATCCCGGAGCAGGAAAGACGACACGAGACTTCGAGAGGCAGGTCCAGTTTCTTCTTTATTAGTCTTCTCTTTTGTTCCAGCTCTTTTAGCTATAGTGATTTAGCTCTTTCTTCTTAGTGATTCCAGCTCTAGTGATTTGCAGCTCTCTCTTCTCTCTGGCTACCATCACGTCTTATATACAGTTTTCTTATCTCCCGGGTTTCGAGAATACACCAATCACCGAAACCCTAGACAGATTACATAACCAGAATATTCTCCAATGTCCATGTAGCATGTTCTAGTCTATGATTGGCGGATACTTTCATTTGTCCAATCCCGTTCATCTCCATGGCTGGCTGCGTCAGCCCAGCCCCATCCCTCACCATATCATTTTGTTCATGCGCATACTACTCATTAGTCCTGTCCACACTGAATCCAAGCCCAGCCCCCATACATAGCTGTAAGGACCACGGCACCCACCACTCCCCTGGGCAGCCTGTTTCACTGTCTGACCATCCTTTTAGTGAGGAAGCATTTCCTAAGACTCAATCCAAACTGTTGGCGTGGCCATTTTGCAAGGAGACGGGGAGAGACACATAAATGACCTTGTAGACTTGGTTGTACGTGCTATCTCATCCGCTTTATTAATGGAAGCCGAGGCTTTTTATTCCCTTGGCTCGTAATGGCGGCGGCAGTTAGACGTAACGCTTTTTGTAACAGGAATAACGGTAACTTAACGTACAGAAGCTCTTACTAACGCTCTAAATTTCCTTATAAGGTAGCTCTGCCGTTGCAGGGGGCTCGCRCTGACTACCCTCGCCATAGAGTTATATTGTAGCTTCTCACGGCCTSGCGGGTGCTCGAGATAGACCCGACTGGAACTGTTACAGCGCCTGCCGGCTGTCGGCCAACGGTGGCCAACGGCACCGAATGTTCCAGATCCTTCACGGACCTTCTCGGCCCTTACCAGGCCTAGGCCCCATAATGGTTTACCACACCAAACCTCTCCTGATGCTTCAAACCTGGGAGAAGAGACCGACCCCCACCTGGCTGCACCTCCTTTAAACCAGCTATAGAGAGTGGTGTAAGGTCTCCTCTCAACCTCCTTTTCTCTCAGTTAAACAAACACCGCTCCCTCAGCTGCTTCTCATGGGGCTTCTGCTCTCGATTCTTCCCCACCTCCACTGTCCTCTGGATTCACTCCAGCACCTCAAAGTCTTTCTTGTAGTGAGGGACCCAAAACTGAACACAGGATCTGTGGTGCAGCCTCAGCAGTGCCGAATTCAAGAGATCAAGTTTTGATTTTGATCAAGTACAAGTACTTGATTCAAAAGATCAAGTTTTGATTTTCTTAATAAGTACTTATTCCAATTTGCAAGAGACAAGTTAGCCCAAGATCCTAAACCCAGAACACGGTAGGTTTGATCATCAGTGATTTGGACTAGATTGAAACAGTAATCATGCAAGATAAGCATACAGCAAAAGCTTGATAATTTCAGTGCATGTAAGTTGTAATTATACTTTTGGTTTCTATATTTCCATGTTCTTAACTCACCTACATRTATTTTCCAAAAACAACTTCCTCACAATCAGATATAAATGTTTATTTAAACAAATATTTTRCTCAAGTAAAGAGCAGCCTCCAAAGGAAGTTGATTCATTTTTAATAACATATCAAGAGAAAGAAAAATTCAGTAATAATGCCTGCATATGACTAATACTTGTCTAAGAGATATTATTGCACTGTTATTCTTTGAATAACACCACTGACAGTACTACTCAGCATGGGGAGCTCAATCAGCTGATAATGGAATAGTAATTCCTTTGATCTGATTAGCACTTAGAGATATATCTTCCCACTTATGTTTACAAGTAACTCCCCTCTCTTTCTCTGACAGGGAAATAGGCCATTAAAAAGTCAAATAGCTTGCTGAAGAGCATAGTGGAAAATGCTGCTGGAAGAGGGAACACAATCATGAACTGGCTGACTTTGGATGTTCAGGCTGTAGCAATTCATTGTGTCCTATTGGACACTTTTTTTTTCCAAAAGCATTGAATACCTGTGTCCAAAGGATGCACAGTTTAATATTATTTAACGTTCCCAGAGTTCCCTTTGCAGACAACAATTCTTCATGTCTTAATCAGGGAACCCAAGGAGAGAACATAAAAAATAATTAATTGACTAGCCATGCTAGATAACAAAGTTTTGAAAGTACGTAGAACACAGATTTTCCTTTTAAGAAAGTTTATAGACAAAGATGAATTTAGGACAATCAGTTCTAAACAGTAGTGGAGATATTCCCAAAAGCAAAAATRTTCTCCCATATTCAAGGCATCATGTCCTATTATCTTCAAACTTGGAAATAATGTTTCCTGAGGACAGAAGCCATGTGCAATCATTAGAAAATAAAAATCACAATCTGAGTGAAAAGGAAAAAATATTATTTTTTGAGTTTATGCCATAACCGCTCACAGAATCAGGGCTTCAGGGGCTATGAGTCTTTATAGGAACTTCACTGAAAGCTTAAATTATAAACAAACTAAAAAATAAAATTATTTTAAAATAAAAAGTTTTCCTCCACTTCCTCCCCCCCCAAAAAAAACCCAAAAAAAACAAACAAACAAACAAAACAAACAAACAAAAAAAAAACAACAAAACACCAGATTAGATATTTCATTTGTTTTGGAAGTGTTAAACAGATTTCTTCTCTTGGTTTGTCAAGGCATTTATCTGTCTAAAAATCTATTTGCAAACACTAATAGAGCTCCAATGGGATTTTCCCRTGGCTTATCTTTCTGATTTGTTGAAATCCAGCAAACTTTTAATTGGAAAGCTCCCTTTGAGCCTCYCCCAGTGCAATACTAGAGCTGCTTGTTCAAGCAGCCCTGGTAGATTTCTTTAGAACAATGAAATTTCCCATTGCAAATTCCTTCTTTAATATGGGCAAAAGGAAAGGGCACTGGCGATGTCCTGGGATCTTCCTGCAGTCCTTAAGGAAGGCTGGGTCATATCACAGAAGATTTACTTACCTCAAACAATAACTCCACARAATCAAGAACACAAAATTCCACTGAGTAGTGCAGACTTTGTCAACACATAATTCTGTGGAAGRGTGTCACAGCAAATAATAATAATTGTGATAAGGCTGGGAGACCTAACGTTTTTGCAATTTACAATAATTATTGCTGCTGTTCACTAAATATTGGAGCATCTCCAAAAAATAAAAGGATTTTCACCATTCTGACATTCGAACATGACAGTGCAGAAAACTCTCTGAGTTATTTTGGACATGAAGGCTTACCTGAGAATAGCAGATGCACCCTGGGCAGTTGTTCAACAGCAGCACAGAGTTTGTGGCTGTTTCAAAACTAATTTCAGAAAATCCATATTAATATCACTGCACTGATAATTGTGYCCMATCATTTCTCTTTCCCCCTTCTCATTCTTCTTTCAGATTTGTGYATCCCAGTCAAATATATTGTATCCAGTCACACTATGTACTTTCCTTGAGATTAATTTGGTTTCTACAGGATGAATGACTAAAAGAATGACTAATCTGTCCTTTTACTCTCTCCTAATATAATATTTTTCTATCTCAATATGAATTTCATTGTGATTATTCCATATTTTCATCAATTTAATGGACAGTTACAGTTTGTCCAAGACAGATACTTTTTTTACCAAATCCTTTTTAATATTTCTAATCTTTAAAGCTATGCCAGCATTTTTTGCCTATTTCTCTCTCCCTCTCTCTGTATCTTATTTTATTAAAGCATCCACATTTTTAATAAGCTTTCTGCAGACTTAACTACCTCTTCCCCCAGGAAATAATTCCTGTTCTTATGCCCCAGTGATTTATTTTAGTGTTTCCATRGAATAATCTTGTAGACATTTATTCATGGCCAGTGAAGTCAGTAATGTGCTTTTAACTGCTGCATCCACCCCCATATCAGTGCAGAATATTATTAACACCTGTATTTCTAGTTATGTACATATTTCTTCCACATCAGTTCCACTGCATTGCTCCCTTAGGATCAGACTAATAAAGGTAGTGTAATGTTTACAAATTCTAAGAAGCTTTTCTCATATGAGTTTCCTAGTGATAAGCTAAATAATAAATGAGCATGACCTTTATGAATTTGAGTTGGCTGCGTTTCCTGAAGTACTCCTGTGCTCCTTATTGTGTCCTGATTCTCCATGTTACTCCAGTCTGAGCTCTGGCAAATAAAGCAAAGCCATACAAACTACAAGAGCAGCACCAGATATTGCCTTTCTTACAAATGCCAGGCCAGTGAAGGTGARTGAGGTTAATGCCTCAAACTACAGATTGAATGAGGCCTTTTAAATAAGTGTGAATCTGTGATGAGCCACTTGCTGGAATTATTTTTTCCCTTTGGAAGAAATTTTGAATTAAATGAGAAGGAAAACTTGAAATTCCTTTATTGCAATTTTTCACCCTAGAGAATTCATAAAAAATAGACTATAAACCATTGKCTCAGTTCTGATCTTTGCTACAAGACCAGCTCACAGTCCYTTATTGCCCACAAAGATTTGAACATGTGTGGTGAATTAATAAATRCAATCCAACCATGCATACAATTCTGTATCTATCTTGCTAAAAACCATAAACTGTTTTTAACCCACATCTATGTATAAAGATAGTTTCTACTTATATAATTTCTGTCTACCATATGTTTCATCTTGGCAGTCTTGTTACTTAATTTTAGAGCTTGTAGTTCCATAGTTAATGACAAAAAACTATACTTATACCTCTCTCTATTTGTTTTTTGAACACACACCTATATATGTAGTAGAAAAMCAAGAAATATCATAATAATTTGCCTTACCTGTATATGATATTTCTGCCAGATAAGAACTTGGATAGCTGTAACTCAGATACAGTACATGCAGTGCTATCACATTAGTAGAAGTCAGCATTTTGTGAAGAGGGGTGCACCTCTCAGGGAAGTGACAGACAGATTGTAATCTGTTTGTTTTTTTTTTATTATTTAACATGCCATACCTTAGTAGGCACATGACATGAAACAAAATGTGCTATGTCTTTAACTTCCATCAGTAATGGGTCATACACCAAAAATTTGCCCGTATCTGTTTTTTCATTAAGCGAAAACCCATTTATCTACAACAGCCTGACATTTATTAAAATCTTACAAAATTAGTCAAGAGTCCTTAAAATAAAATAAGCCATGAATAACTTYGCCCTAGTTTCTTTTTAGTAGCTGGAACAGTGCTGTGTTTTGAGTTTAATTCGAGAATAATGTCAATAACATTGATGCTTTAGCTGTTGCTGAGCCACACTCGCTCTTAAACAAGGATTTTTCAGTTTCCTGAGCTCTGCTTGTGCAGGTGCACAAGAAACCAGGACAGAGCATAGCCAGGAGAGTGGACCTGAGCTGTCAGAGGGATATTCCACACCACAGAACATCATGGTCACTGAACACACCGGGAGGATTGTCTGGGGGTGGTCAGTCACAGGTCAGAGATGGACAGGGCATTGGTCAGCAAGGGTGAGAAGTTATTTCTCTTGGCGTTCATTCCCCACCACTGCCTTCTCATTACAATTTATATTTGTATTATTGTTATTTTTTTGTTTTGCTGTGTGTTCTTTTGTTGTTCTTATCATTAGTGTTGTTAATATTATCATTATATTTTATTTTTAAAAGATTGTTGACCGTTGTTATATAAACCCATGAGTCTGACTTTTTTTTTCCAGTTCTCCTCTCCACCTGTACTTCATTGCTGGCTCAGATTAAGYCATGATAAACTTGATTAATCTAAGAAAGCATATTTATTGATGGCTGAAAAAAAAGAGAAAAATACCAGTGAAAATTGCACTTTAAGACTTTTTTTCTCTTCTGCATGGTTTGATATGGAGCTGCGAGAGAATAGCAATAAATGAGTAAATAAATAAATAAATAAATAAATAAATAGATAAATAAATAGATAAATAAATAAATATCTTCTCCATGATTTCGTATTTTCCTCCATGTACTCCATGCTAAGTCATTTTTATACCCTCTTCTCAAAAATGGCAGTTACTTAAACCACTTAGGTTTCTAAGTTTAGGAATTATGCCTATACAATTAAGCTCGACTCAGAAAATRAGGTCCAGATGAGACAACCATGATAGATTCAGAATTTCACTGAGTAAAAGTCCTTTAGAAGGAAATGTTCAGAGAAATTATCTCAACTGATGATTTTCAAGGAAGTTTTCAAAATTTGACCAATTGTTAGGGCAAAAAAAAAAATTAATTGAAAAGTGTTTGTCCTTGCATATACATTGTGATTTGAGGAAAACAAAGCATTTTTCTTAATTTAAAATTTGAATTAATAAAGTTTTACAACTAATTAACTAACTTCAATTAATGTAAAAATGTGTTTATTATTAAAAACAATTTCTTACTGCAGAAAGTTCTGAAATGGGCACAGGGTAGAAATAAAGTTTCGATTGACTTTTTTGGGAAATAGTAGCAAATTATTCAATAACACAACATTTTTGAATATATTAGTGAAAGAGATTGCAGATCCCAAGAAAAGTTGAGGAATAATTATAGCTCCAAGAAAAAGTAATTGTGGTTTTGTTTTTCCTTTAATAAATTAACAAGCAGATATCAACTTAAAATTGTACGGCACAGAATAAACATTTTAGGACTTTAAAAATACCAGTAATTTTTGAYAGAATTACATAATTTCAAGAAGTTTACCATGAAAAAAAAAAAAAAGCCCAAATAACTGCTAAATTTGGRTGCCTCCATTTTCTTTCTCACCCCTTTTTCTAAATCCATCTTAAACCAATCTAAAAATTGGTTTTCTAAATTTCTAATTTTCTAATTTTCTAAATCCATCTAGGAACAAGAGTTCCACCATCACAATGTCCCAACTCCTCCTTCCTGCTGTTTTACAGAGAAATCCAGATTGGGCAGGGGTAACTAAAGTTTCAACCACACATGTGACAGCTTGGAGTGTTTTCTCAGAAAGAATGTTCACACCTAATTTCTACTTTTCTTTCCATCCAGCTTGCAAATGATTTCCAATTGCAGCTCTGAGGCAGAGATTGCAACACATGAATGATAAATTCAAGAGGCACCAGGAGGCCAGCAGAGACATGCAAGTGATGCTTATTTTTATAAGAGCGACATGCACGTGAGTGCATAATAGAACAGAAAGGTTCTATTGAAGATTCAAGTGATCCAGGGAATTGCAGAGACATTGTTAATAACAGGATTTTATCCTTACCATGCTCCCCTCCATGACAGATCAGTAGTTTGTCATGATAATTATGTTGATGATCTTTGGGCAAATGCCTCCATTGTATTTAACAGGTTGGTTCCCCAAAAAACAACCTGAGGTCGAAGGTCTGTTTCTATATCCTGGAAATCTGCTTTTGAATTTGTGTTTAATTATTATTTTTCCTGGCCAAAACCACAGGACAAATAACAGAGATGAAACTGAAGAAAGTAGATTAATAGAACCAGCATTATCTCAACAGTATTTATAYAAACTGTGAGTGCCTATGAATAATTAACATGTTTTTGAAATCAAGTCTAACCAAAACCAAAGCAAAACAGCACAAACTAGACTGCAGTAAAGGAACATTTGCAATCCTTTGGGACTCTGGTCTCTTCCAGAGCACTTTAAACTCTGTTACCTTCATTCTTTCCTGCTGAGGATGAGTCTGATCTCTGACACCAACAGCTGCTCAAAGCATTTTGAGCTCATTATTTACCAGTTTAATCAGTAACAGCAATGTACCACTGGACCCTTGCAGSCCCACATGCCATGATCCTTTCTTTGTCCCAATCCAAATCTCTCTGAATGATGCCTTCACCTGTTTTGTGTAATTCTACCACAGGGCTTAAAGGAAACAGAGGTCCTCACACTGACTTTCACAGCAGAGATGGATGCTGCCTCGAGGGCTAAGGTATTTTTTG
This sequence comes from Malurus melanocephalus, assembly GCF_030028575.1. Taxonomy (NCBI): domain Eukaryota; kingdom Metazoa; phylum Chordata; class Aves; order Passeriformes; family Maluridae; genus Malurus; species Malurus melanocephalus. Next base: position 24,192 of record NW_026623478.1, read on the forward strand.
TAGCAGACTGTTAAGCATTGTCATTCTTTAACCTTCAATCTCTTTTCATGCTTACTMTTCAACTTTTTAGAGCAGTAGGTCATGAAAAAGCTTGGAGCTGAAATACTGCCTTGAGCTGTTTAATTGTGGTTTTTAATGGGTCATTGTGTTTTTAAATTTGCCGTGTACATAGATTTAAAAAAAAAAAAAAAGGAAAATATTCTAGAAATCTCTTTAAAAAAAAGCTTATTTTTTCATACGAGACTGCTGTTAAAAGATCTCACTAGAGAATGGTGTGAAAGAAGTGGTTGARGAGCTGACTGACAAAAATGCTTCAAGTTGCATAAAGGGTGTCTTTACTGTAAAGAACACAAGTGGTTCACGTGGGGAGCCTTTTCTACGTGAAGAAGAGTGGTTTTCTTAAGAAGAGGATTTTTATATAGTCCTATCAAGAAGCCAAGTTGCTTATATTCTGCTAAATTGCTATTAATCTTGAATAAATTATTCTCTAACGCAAGTAGAGGTGTCTCTTGATGCTGTTACACAACTCAGAGCTTTTTTTTTTCCTTCTATTTCAAAGAAAGCCCTGTGAGCCACTTGCACGAAAACACATTTTTCCAGCTTATTAAGTCTTCATATAAAGAAACTCTACCTCAGAACAACTAACTGAAAATCATTATTCCAAGGTGAGTAACAAGATTAAAGATACATGTGTTTGGCTTTGAGTAATGAGTTCTTCATCCCAACAAACAATTTTTTTTTCCTTCGCCCATTTCTCATAAAAATCYATCTAACCAAAACATTTAAATTTCTTCTTCAGCCTTTAATTATTTAATAAATTTATTTAAATACATTTATTTAAATGTATTTCTGTGTATAAAATTTGTTTTAATATTGTCTTGAATTCCCATTAAATACTTGTGTAATGACAGTACAGCAAGGAAATTATAGGAAAGGGTGGGGTTTGTGATTTTTTTTATCASCCAATCCAAGGAAGAGGTGTTTGGCATGTAGCCTCGATTTCTGTATACCCTCACCAATTTCCAAATTTTTCTGTGAATACAGAAAAATATTTCATTATTCCAGTTAAAACAATATTTTTCCCAGAAAGAGGAAGTCTTTCTGTTGAAAACAAACAAAATAATTAACTCTTTATAATTATAATAAGGACAATGTTTCATATTCTTTACCACGAAAAAAAAAAAGAAAAAAAAAAGAATGATATTCATCATATTTTATTTTTCTCTTTAATAAAATTTGACATAGATTGCAGCAAAAAGCCTTAGTTATATGATGTTATTCCAGATTGAGGATGGGTACAACTCTAAAGGAGAGTCAGAATTATACACTGGAATTGAAATTTGCCTTTTTGGCATTCACAGCTGGATGGATCTTGAAAAGCTTTCACAGTTGACTGAATTCAAGGGCRTCCTAACATATGCAAACACAAAAACTTTTTTTTTAAAGAAAAGAAGATGTTTAGTAACTAATTCTGTGGGTCAAATGAATCTCCCTCTGCTGGACACGCAGTGTGACCCTGTTTGCCCACTGCTTAATCRCCCTGGTGCCTTCATAGAATTAAGGAGACTTCAGACTTCAAGAATTGTCACTTCTGTCTCTCCATCTYCTCTCCCTCCTTCCTTCCCTCCCTTTCCACCTCTTCCTTTTGTTCTCATCCAAACAAGCATAAGAGGAATGTGGGTCCCTCGGCATATCTCTATGTTTTGTCGAACTTCTCCTGCAGATATTAAACCCTTCTGTCTTCCTCTGTGGGGATTCCCTCCAAWTTTTTTTATGCAGTCAAAAGTGGTCAAATTATTTGAGAGAAAATTTTTGCCTATGTGTTCTCCCAGTTTACGGGTGAAATGTAAAATACAATTTCCTTCCTTCTATGTAAGTTGGTTGAAAAATCTATTTCAAGGTAAAATTTCAATTAAGTGAGATATTTTCTCCAAAACAGAGAAATAAGGAAATGTCAATGCTTTTTGTATAGCCATCCTTCTAGTCTTAGATTMTGCACATGTATTGGTATCCCAAAATTTTAGCTGAAGTAACATAAAAATCTCCATACAAAATAGAGCAAGACTAGGTGCCAGAAAGACAACATAGAATATCTTGACATGCCTTCCTTTCTATACACTYGGGAGAGAGACCAGGAAAGAAATTTCCACTTCTTGTAAAGAGAACTTACAAAGTAGTGGATGGAGATCCCTGGAAGTGTTCAAGGCCAGATTGGATGGGATTTTGAGCATCCTGACATAGTGGAAGATGTCTCTGTCCATGGCAGAGGGGGCAGAATTGGATGATCTTAAAKGTCCCAGCTAACCCAAATCATCCTGTGATTCTATTTTCAGTAGTTGAGGAACTTAAAGGAACTGCCTTGTACAAAACTGTGTAAAACAAGTCTCTTCATGAATTTAAATTCTTGAAGACACACAAGTGTTCCACAAGTAACAAAGAGTAGTAGAAATGCTTTGGAATATTTGGATAATGGAAGTTGCTTCCATGAGAACTTGTACTTTAATATTTCTCATCTGTAAAATAAAAGTTAAATTTTGTACAATAAACAGTATTTTAGAAAGTTCTAATACAGAACAAAACATCAAACAGCGAAATCTGATGGATCGGTGTAGAATTAGCATGGTACTGTCAGGATGCCAGAATGTGTCTTCTAGTGTCTCTTTCACTTGGGTCAGGTTTAGGAAAGGATTAAATAGATCTTAATTTTATCAGCTCCTGACCACAGTTTCATTGTGAATCCTTTTATGATGTTTTTGGTTGATTGGTTTGTTGGGAACTTTTTGCCATCCTGTAAGGTTGCTTCTGTCTTTCAGTTTCTTCTTCCAAACTTCCTATTTTCCACAACAAAGTCAGCCTATCAATTCTGATCAGATTATTTTTCAATCCCTACACCTCCTTTTGTTCTCCAGCACTCAGGCTTGTTCTTCTAAATGTTCACCAGTTTGATCTTTTGTCTTTTTTTTTTTTTTTGCCTGATTCTTTGCCTGGCATACTTAATTCCATTTAAACCATTACTCTCTTGGTCAGTCCAATTGTTCATGATAGGTCAAAACTATAAATTGATGGAGGGAAAATTGTTCTGGTGCTTTAATACCCGCAACCACGAGCCCATTAAGAAGACTCCAACAGCTAATAATTATGCAAATAATTAGAAACTGCAAATGTTGGAAATCGGTCTGTAGTAATTWTAGCATTTGGCTCAGAAAAGTGAAAAGAAAATATGGTAGAAATATTTCCTCAATTTTGTATTTTATTTTTTTTTTTTAAATCATTATCCCTATATTGCAGGAGATCCAGCCTCCAAATGGGACTCATAATTAATTCATCAATGTTTGTGTGATACCTGCAAGAAATTAGCCAAGAGATGATGGCTTGGGGCAGAAACTGCAAGAAAATRTCTGATAGCTATACATAAACACAACATTAAAATAATATAGATAACTCACTATTTCTATCATTGGTGTTTATAGTGAACAGGGACATAGGTAGAAAAACATAAACTTATTTTCACCTTAATATTTTTCTCCCTAGATGTGTATTTATTGATACACAGAGTCCAGTTCCAAGATTTCAGAGCATCTTTATTTCAGAAAATTTTACAAAAATTGTTAGCAATTTTTTTTTTGCCTAAATGATTACATTGTAAAAGCCACTGGGAAAATGTCAGTTCATACCCATTCAAAATTGTGACATTGTCTAATTTTCTGCTAGGAAGCACAGAAAAAAAGGCTTTTGTTTGCTCCAGTAATAATCACAAAATAAATTCAATAGGGAACTTGTCTACTGATGCTGCAAGCATGCTACAAACTCCTCATCCAAGAGAAGGAATCCTAATGAAAATGCCTTTCACTMGGTCAACACCTTTAACACAAAACAGATAAACACATTCAGCTTCTGTCTATCACAGAGCATTTTCTAATGGCTCTCTAAAACACTGGCATGTAACACCTTCATGTCCTTAAAATTGTTAAACTTTTGGCAGCGTGTTATTAGCCCTGAACATACCAAAAATAAACCTTGTTCTTTCCTTCCTGCTTTCATKCTCACATATTTCAAACAACCAAAACATATGCAATAACATTGCAAAGGGTCAGAGTTTAACASAGGATGTTATTGTTAGCATTCTGTCTTGAATGTATTTCTCTCCACATTTTGCATCATAAGTGCAGCAAGAGATGGGTGTGCATTCTGAAAGAATGCAAAAACTACAAATTTAAAACTAAGTCACGTCTTGCATTGCTCTTTGATGACATTTTTCTGTATAAGAACCTAAAACTTTGTACTGAAAATGTCCGTGCATATTTATTTTTTGTTATTTCTCTCCRTATTTTACTGTGTATAAACATTACTCAGCAATAAATTAAACATCCCTGTGTTCCTAATGTTATTTTTGTCACAAACCCAAACCATAGCCCCATACAAGCTACTATGAAGAAAATTATTGTACTCAAAACCTGACAAGRAATTTTAGTCAAATTTTTTTGACTCTTCAGTAATGTTGCTTTGCTGTGACTGAGACCACAGGGAATCACTGCAGTACATCAAGACTTTTATAGGGCAGTGGATTATGGGACACCCCAATGCTGAGGACAGTACACAAGGATGATATCTTTCTGTAATTTCTGAGATCATCTCCATTAAATCTCTGTTCAGACAGGAAAATCTGCTGCTAGGGTGTTTATTTTCTCACGTTGCAAGGTAGGCCTGAKACTGTCTTACATTTTTTAGACATTGAAAATAAGTGCTCATGAAACTAATTGAGAACATTTGCCACCCCCTGCAACATCCTAAGGTATTGTTTGATTATGCACAAATAATTATTTATCAAGGTAACAGCTAGTAAATTGGCCTTCTTAGTATGGGTGTTGGCAGAAAAGCACCAGTGTAACCTTTGCATTTACTTTTTACTTTTATTTCTATTGCCTCTAATTATGGTGAGCTGGTAACAGAGAGAAAAAATAATTATTAGTTGTAAAATCAATGCTGTAGAAAATGCATTTTAAAGGACAATCTCAATGCAGCGTTGGATGCAGTTAACAATTGAAGGCTGAATTTTCATTGCTAAGTGTGATAAAAGTGTATTAGCTCATACTGTCCTACATATAATTAGACTAACAGCTTATTGAAAAATTGTACAAACAGAGTGCTGTTGGGGCTCWCCCAAGAAGAAATTGCTGTATGGAGCACAGCTTTCTCAGTTTGMTTTCAGATATGTTTGCAACAAAAACATTTCAAACAATGAGGGCTGTTGATAAACCATGAAGTCTAGTATTGACTCTAATATATGAATATCAAGAAAGAAATCACTTTTAGAGGGAATTATCTGTGTGTTTAATAAAGAGCAAGTATTCTAAGATTTTAAGAAATCTATCAAAAAATAAGGTAGGATTTTTTTAGAGTTGCTAGCCAAGATCAAATGTACATTAATTCTGGGAAATCCCARACTTCATGTTTAGGAAAATTATATTATCAGGTAGGATTATCACCTCTTGAATTCCCCATTGGTTTGCTGAAGCTTGAAACTTTGTTATCCTTATTCAATGAGGTGACGTCTTAACTTCACAGATGTGACTCAGAGTGAGTTGGGAATAAGGATGCATGATAATGCTGGACTAGGATACATTTTTGGTGGCTTTTTTTTTTGTTTGTTTGTTTGGTTTTTTTTTTGTTGTTGTTGTTTTCATAGCTTTTTTTTTATCTGCTTGTTAATAGATGGAGCATATTAAGCCATCATTAGTATCACACAAAAATGAGAATCATTGATCTGTGACAGGTTACATAAATACATTAGCAATAAAAATACCCATATTTAGGACATTTTCCTATAGATAGATGACCAAAATAGAAAATAAGTTGGATGTTGTGACAATAATTTCAATCAATAGGAAATTAACTAGAGTGCAACCATGATTATACAAATTCAGTAATAATAATAATAATAATAATAATAATAATAATAATAATATTATCATAAAATAATCTCTTCTTGTGATAAAATCCATCGAATCCTACATTTTTATAAACATGGGAGGTGATAAATTGAGAAAAACACTAAAGGAGTTTAATGGTGTGGTGGGCTGATGTTGTCTGGGTCTCAGGTGTCCACCAAGCTGTTCWATCCCTCAGCAGAAAAATGGGGGGKAGAAAATAATAAAAACACCCCAACCCTCATGGATGAAGATAGAAACATTTTTAAAAGTGAAAGCAAAGGCCATGCATGGAAGGAAAGGAAAATTCTATCCCTCCCATCTGTTTTCGGCCCGAACAGCAATGGCCAAAATTCTGGTGTGTTATCAACAGTCTTCCATCAATGCAAAACACAGCCCTGTGAGGGCTGYTGTGGGCAAAACTAACCCCACCTCAGCCAGGCTCAGCACAGATGCAAAATTTACTATCTTATTTTTAGCTATTATTTGTGTATAAAAAATGAAGACACTTTCTGTTAAGAGAATGAAGCCTCAGAGAAGTAAAGGAAAATTTTGAGATGCAATCCCCTCCCAGTTTACAGCTTTGAAACACATTAGCATAACAATGCCTCACAACAATGTTTTCAGAATAGAGAATTCTTAGAGAAGCAGTTGAGAGAAATTTGCTCTGAATGCTTCTTCCTAGGCAGGTGTTCCTTCTTCACCCTATAGACACAGAAAACAAACAAAAAAACTTTAAATGAAATCTAAATATGATAATGAATACTTATTAGCTGCTGTTTACTCACCCTGCAGATGCTCCTATATCCAAAGTCATTCAGACCTCATGAGAGAGTAGCAATTAACATTCTTACAGCAGATTAAAAATTTAATTAATTTTTTTTTGAAAGCTGAAATGGTCAAATGGAAAAAGCAAGCTGAACACAAGTACTAAGGACTACTTTCTATGATTCTAATTTGAACTTACCCATTGCCAGTGTTTATTGCTGTTGGATTCATGAAATAAAAGAGAATGACTCTCTACTTACTTTCTGATTTGACCATAATTCAATAATTGCCTAGAGTAAGTGTCTTTTCCTACCAGTGTTTTATTTCAAATTGGAGATCAACATATGTGTAATTTTTATGTTGGAAAAACAGTGAAAGCACTTAAATAAAGTTTTTATCTCTGTAAGTTAAAATGCTTCCAAAAATACTAATCTTACTTTATCTTTACAAAATAAATGAATTTGTGATATATAATGTATGTTTTACTCCTTTTTTTTTACTATACACTAATGAATCAGAAATAGGGTAGAGTTTATTAGGTCTCTTCTTTGCTTTTTTCTTCTTTTTCTCATTATTATTCCCTTTATAATGCTGGGAATAATTTGTGATAATGACAAGAATCTCTTGTTTGAGTTGTTCTTCTTTCATCTAACCATTTATGCATTTCTGTTTTATGAGTGGATAATGAGAAATAACAAGTAAAGATTTGAAAAGATGCGCAAATACATGAAACACTGTGCTGTCAGCCTGCTCAGACAGAAAAGGAATATTTTCAAAACTGTAGCTGACAATATTACATTTCTAATTTTGTATCTGCACAAAAAATTTCACCATTTCTTAAAAGAAGAAGGAATAGCTGGGGATGAGCACAGAAATGATACAGACAGGATGAAATTCATCCTTTAGACATTCTGAGATGCTGCAGAACTTCATGTGACAATGAAGAATGCTCAGGATTTGAGGGATCAGGTGTGATGTAGGTATATCTGATTTTGAAGGAAATGTTTATGCTTCAGCTCCTTGTTCAAGTTTTCCAYACTCCCCTGTGGTAAGCAAGACTGATTCACTGTCTGCCCATGAGATAGGTTGAATGATTTTCAGATAAGGAAAAATTTAAATAAAAATAACATATTTCCTTTTTAAAGCATCCCATCATTAAAATCTTTGAGATTTTCAGATGTTCCTCAGATTGTAGAATTTATATTAAATGCTCTGTGGAAAAAAAAAAAAATAAAAAAAATCAGGATTAGAATAGGAAAATGATATTTTGTATGTGTTTTTACTGATGATAAAGTTAATCTCTTCATGGTAATTGCTTTGGTGCTGTGTTTATAATTTGTGACCAAAAGGGTGTTTTCAACATGGATGCTTCAGATCATGCTGAGCAGTTCTCACACACACTCAGGACCTTCTTTGCTTTGCTTTTCACACCACCCATGAGTGGTCTGGGAGTGCCCAGAAGTGAGAGGGCACAGAGCCAGGACAGCTGAGCCCAACTGACCAGCAGGACATCCCAGACCACACCGAATCACAGGCAGCAATGAAAGTTGGGTGAAGGAGAAGGAAGAGAGGGACACATGGAATGATGGAGTTTCTCTTGCCAGATCACGGTTCTGCACGAGGGAGCAACTCTTCCTGGGGATTGCTGAGCTGCCTTTGGGAAGKGMTGAATGATTTGCTGATTTWGCTTTGCTTGTGTGCACAGCTTTTGCTTTACSTATTAAACTGCCTTTAGCTTCACTTACGAGTGTTCTCACTTWAAACTTCTGTTTCTCTCCCTCATCCCACTGAAAATTGAGCACAGAAAATTTGTTAAACCACAGAAATATGATAGATAAAAACGGCCATTTCACAGGGAACTCCAGAAGAAGATTAGGCACCATTTTTAAATTTTGAGTACAACTCTAATATTCCTTTTGGGTATCTCTTTTTTTTATCTTTTTTTTTTTTTTTTTTTTTTTTTTTTTTTTTTTTTTTTAGCTGTAATAGAATGTGCAGTTATCATAAAATATCTTACCTGCTCCTTTTTTTTTTCTACACTAGAAGATATATCTATCAAACTGCTCCTTTGTGCCTGATCTCTTTTGACTTTTTCCAGCTATTGATCCTCRTGATTAATATCCTTGTCAGGAACATCACTGCTGTTTCTCTTTGTGCTGCCATCCCTTTCAGCTTAGGCTGTTTATCCTCAACATTCGCCCACCAATGTGGGGCTCTGAGGAGACCCTTGAATTCAATTTTGAGTTTTGAGGTGCAAGTGACCTTATCTGTGAGTCCAGCTTTGCCTGGGGAACATTAGGCACCACCCTGATTTCTAAAGCAGATGTTCAATCACACAGGCAMAGATGGGATGGAAGATGGACCTGATAACCCTGTAGCATCTCCAGTGCAAGAAGATGGTCTGTTTATATCAATTTMCTGTCTGCATCAGAACCTGGTGAAACCAAGAGCACTTAGATGCTCTCTTAAYGTAAAGTTTTGCAATTGTTTAAGCCAGAGCTTGACTTTGTAGTGCACTATTAAATTTGTGTGTGCGCAAACAGATGACAGAGGCAGAAGGAAAGAAACAGGAACAAAAAGATTAATGGAAGAAAATAGAACAAGCCACAAAGAAAGGAAAATGGAGTGGTTTTGMTACAGGTATCCAGTTTATTTGTGTTTTGATGTATGACAGAAAGAATAAAAGTCAGAGAGCTTCAGAGCAGAGGATGTTTGGGGGCTGACACTTCTTTAGAGTTTTGTGGGGTTGCTGGTGTCTGCAGGAAAACACACACCTGACCTTCTTTCAGTTTTGACACTGAGGGCAGATGGGAAAAACAGAGGCTCAGGACTGTGTGACACCCATGTGTGGGGTTCTTGCCCTCCTGTGTGACCCACAAAGGGTCTGCACCTCTCAGCACCACCKGCTGAGACAAACTCACTCAGGTTTGACTCTACAAAATCCACTGTCCGTGAAAGGCTGAGGGAGTGTCACGATCCACTTAACCCAAGCGGGAGTTGTGAGGGGTTCGTTATCAGAATCTCAGAGTGCAAAAGAAAACGAGGGGCAAATATATATATTTTAAATAATCATGAACAATTTTATTGGATTTTCACGATAGAAAAGGGTGAGAGAGAGAGAGAGAGAGAGAGAGAGAGAGAGAGAGAGAGAGAGAGAGAGAGAGAGAGAGAGGGTGGGGTTATAGCTACCAACGGCTCTGATGAATCCTCCGAGGTTCCATGGGTTCGCCAGCATCCGTCGGGAAAGATCTCCATCGGGCTCTTCTCAGAGAGACTTTTTATAGTCTTTTTGAAAGCAGGTGGCAGCAAGTCAGGGAGGGTTGTGAAGCATGGAAACCTGATGGAAACTTGTGAAGCATGGAGAAATCGGCTGAGCGATGGGGAGAGAATGTCCATTGTTCCATGAGGTGTGCAGTATGGGGTCGCACCGCTCTCTTTCCGTCAGAAACAGTGCAGCCATCCACGGTTTGCACGCTGTACTTTCCAGCCTGGTAGCTGGAAACTTGGCAGTCATCCACCTTGATCAGGCTCGGACTCCTTTAAGCAAAAGTCCCCCTTTCTTCCCCTCGAGGTTCTCCTTTTTGGGATGTTCAGTCTCGATGATCGTGAGACAGTCAAAGGTCTTCTGTATGGTCTCTTACAGGGACATAGTGACCATGGACATGGATAACACTCTTTTTGCTCCTGTTTCATTAGTGTCCATAAGAAGATTCCAAGGGCAAACATGCATTATGAATCTCAGAATAAATCAATCAGTTACATCTATGGCATATGTGCTTATCTGTAAACGATGAGGATTGCACAAAATCCACAGAGAAAATGGCATTCATGTATTTCACACACGCCCACACACTGCCCTTTCAGACCTCAAGGAGAATTGTATTAGTCATTTCAATTTATTTCTCAGAAATCTTAATTTCTTTCTGTCCAATTTACAATACCCCCTCAGAGATTGTTCACAGTAAGTTTTATACTTCTGTGAAATTCCACAGAGAGAGATTAATTGGAGGAGACTCATTCCAATATATTCCCCTGGGAAGAAGCAGACAGATATTTTACTGTAACAGTCAGTGCCAATTCAGACTATTCTGCCTTTCCCAGTRTACAGGTCAGCTCAGTATGCAGCTATTTATTATTTCCTCGATGCCATTTGTCAGCTAAATTGTACCATTGGTACATTCCAAGTTCAACATCTGATTTCAACCACAAAACTCACAGCTTCTCAGGAAGGGTCAAAAAAATCCCAACATAGGAAACAACCATTTCCAGAAATCTGGGGCAGTTTTCCTGTCCTGGTTTGAGAATGACGAAAAAATGTACTCTGGGTACTCATGTAAGAAGATGCTCAGGTTGGATGTCATCACTGGTACTACCTCAAGGACACTTTCCAAAAACCAGATCTAGTTGATTGWGAATTTATTTCAAAAATTTAGGGTAAATGAAAAGAAGGGATCAAACATTTAGAAATAAAGAGAGGAAGAGCAAACGGCACATCAGAGGATATTAGAGAAAAATATTACAAGATCACTTGTATCTTGATGTCACATGAATTAAGGCAAAATTCTTACACCAAGCATGTTATTTTATTTAAGGAAAAAAAGATGACATAACAAGATAATAGAGATAAATGAGTAGAAAAAACAAGTTAAGAGGTAAGAAGAGATTTTAAGTAAGATAATGTAATGCTATCTTCAGTCAATCAGTAATTATTCAAATATGGAACATTCCTTTTTTATGATTCAGAGGGGGAAAGACAAAATTGAACCATAATAAATTTGCATATTTTAATTTCCTGGTAAATATAACCTTGACTTAGCTAGTGCAAGAACAACATCACTACACAAGAACCCAAATCACATAATTTTTTTTTGTTTGAACATTCCACTTTTTTCAGGAAACCAAATTCTGATTTTAGGTATAATACTGTGACTTCAGCAGCTTATGCAAAATAAAAAAAAAAAAAAAAAAAAAAAAAAAAAAAAAAAAAAAAAAAAAAAAAAAAAAAAAAAAAAAACAAAATTAAAAAGCAAATTGTACTTTATTGTTATTCTTAGGTATGATGTATTAGTCATTGCATTTTGATAATTTATTTTAAATTAGTCAGACATGCTTTATCAGTGCTTTTATACTTTTTACCTGGATATCTACATGTTTTCAGCAGTTAGGGATTAGTCTCTTCTCCCTCAGCTTTGTTTCTATTAAATATTTGTTTTTAATTTCTCAGGYAACGCAGCTGTGCTAGCTAGAATTWATTCAGATTAGTTCAGAAAAATATTAATTAGTCATCATGATTGTAGTCTAATGAAGATTACAAAGGGTGCAGGATTCAATGGTGTTGTGATGGGTTGATGCCAACCAGCAGTGAATTTCTGCACAGCCATTTGCTCTCTCCCTCACCCTTAGGGGTACCAGGGAAGAAAACAGGAAGAACAAAAGTGACACAACTCATGGTTTGAGACAAAGATAAATTAATTTGTGAAAGGGGGAGAGGGAAGGGTACAGACATCAAACAGATTTACAAGTGGAACAAAAAAAAATCAGACCAGCATCTAGCCCATCTCAAAGCAATGGCCACCTTGAAAGGCAAAAACATCTTTTTTTTTTTTTTTTTTTTTCCTCTAACTCTTCATTTGTGGGCATGACATCATATGGTAAGAAATGTTCCTTTGGCCAATTTGGATTATCTCTCCCAGCTATGCCCCCTGACAACTTTTTATCCACTCCTGCTTGACAGGCAGGGAGCAGAGCAGGAGAAAGAGAAAGCCTTGACACTGTGTAATCATCAAAACATTGATGTGTTACCAACATTGTTTKAGCCACAAATCCAAAATATCATTCAGGCTGCTATGAAAGAGAACCAGCCCAGTCAGGCATAGACCAAGTGTTTCAGATCCAACAGATTTAATTGACAGCAAAGTATCTTTTCCATGAATTTATTCAGCTTCATGCTCATTTGGCTTTGAGTTTTATACATTGACTCATATATTTCCATGGTTATATCAAGCTTCATTCTAAATAGGGCCTATGCAAAGTCATCAAAGTGTGTGCTTTGAAGACTGCTTTCAGTTAAAAGTAGTCCCATGTCAAAAAAGATGTATTGCAAGATTTTGGGTTTGTCACCATTTTTTAGAAGGTGTCAAGTACTGCAAGTTAATATGAAGCTTGTCTCYTGGTTATCTAATGGCTGTACTAGCAGAATGTTTAATAAGTACAATTACATCACATAATTACATAAGAATAGCTGTGTGGGATTAGACAAAATCTTATATCAGAAGCAATACTGAAAGGAATAGAATGGAAATAGTATTCTATTCCTGCCATATATCCATGAGGGACAAAGAAGAGTTATTAAAAATGTGGCAATAATTACATGACATTATTATCTTTCTAGTTGTGTGAGCATAATCTTACCAATGTACCCTGCTCAAACAGGCAAAAGAATAATGAAGTTTTTAGATTAATGTGTAGCATAATCATGGCAATCTACATGAGGCTCCATTTGCAAGGGATTGCTATTGTCACCATAGTTTCTACTTTTCTGCTTCAGAAGGCAAGATATTAATATTTTTTCCATTGTAACAGACACAGCAATATGTAAATCACACGATCAACACAGAATCTGTTCTAGGAACATTTTTTAAAATTACCTTTTCTATACTCAAAGGCACCTGAGCATGCCAAGGAAGGGTTTTTGTTTATGCATTACATAAACGCAAACCCCCCAGAAACATGAGCAAATTGCCACCCCTTTCATAGCTGTGGGATAATGCATGGCTTGATGGATATCCTGCACTTAAGTAAATTTTATTTCATCTTATTTAATGGGAAGCACTGCAGGTGCATTGTATGCAACAAAGTGGATTTATGCCGATAAGTTTTCTTCTAAATAAAAGGGTTTCATTGAAAGGGTTCCATTGGAAGGGTTCCATTTAAAATAGTCTTTCACTTTTCTCCAGATTTCCAAAACCAAATTTTTAATCTCCTCTAATTTAATGTTTAAAGGCAAACATATCTTCCACAGTCTCTACATAAACAGACAAGAAAACTATTGTCATACACAAATTACCCATTTTTTTTTTCTAGAGGAGATAACATCTGCTTCTAAGATCCTGCTAAAATACCTGCAGAGGGTGTTCCCTGTTATTTATAAAACAAATCTCTGTCATTCAGTGAAGCAGGAAAAAGAGACAGAAGTGTTCTTTAGTGTTATTTTAGTAGTTATTTTAGTAGTATTCTTGGCTTTTTAAATTTGGAAAGCAGCATGATATTGCAATGAGTAAACCATTAGCAAATGGTGCCTAAAAGTAGACAGGCAAAGATGATTAGGCAATTCAGCGTTGACAACTCTTGATTTATATGTTGCTGTAAAAGCTAGAGGAGSCTAGATATCTCTTTTGAAATCAGAAAAAGGAAATACTAAAAGTAGATGACATTTCAAGATGTTATCTAAAGATGTATCATATTTCCTCCTAATTTCCTAYAGGGATTATCTTTCCAAATCAGATCCTGCTGCACAGCCTTCCTTTCATCCCGTCCTTAATGTAGTCAGCATAAAATGCTTCAAATAGAGGGAGAGCAAAAATGGGAAAACTTAGTTAAAGATGAAGCTTGAKCTAAACTGGAAAAAAATATTCTTCTRATCATAGTTTAATGACTTTTAGTTMTTTTCTCCAGCTAAATATTTATCARCCATRTTCATCTCCYRTCTGAACTACTCATAAGCTGCTGGCTTCAATACCACACTGAGTTAAAAATAATGTAAAATTATATTTATTTTTCACAACTTTAATTTTTTGTTTCTTTTTCCTTGGGTTTCAGAATTGCAGAATGAAAAAAAAAAAAGGTACGTTTTATTATCCATTTCACAAATATGTACTTGGATTTTACATTGTGTAAATGAATTTTTAGAGTATTCTCATACTTTCTATACTTCTAACATATATCACCAAATTTTTTATCTCATCCACTGCAATATAACGACATTCTTATAATTACATCCATCATTAGAAAGCAAATGTAGTTCTTAATATTTTTTTTCCTCAGTGTCTAACAGATTCTTTCCAGACCACTAATGGTCACAAGTTTACAGTGATGAGAGTATAGACTTGATAATTTTCTCCTGCTTCATTCAGCTAAGTGAACATGACCAATCTGAACAATTGTTTCACATAATCTCATGTGTACCCTGCAGTGGTTTTGCCTCCAGAGGATTTTGACTGCTATCCCATTCAYATCTCATCACCATTAAATCCTCTAGAAATCTTCAATGTATTTTTTTTTTGGCATGCCATTTTGTTAAGTTTTCTTCTAGACTGTTAATTGCATATTCAACAAAATCTTAACAATCCTGCATAAGTTTTCTTCTAAGGTAGGATTTGCTGACTGATATTTGGGGCTTAGGCAGTGCTCTGCTCTGTAAAGCCAGAAGTGTTCTCGCTGTCACTCAWGTGGAGTTTCCAGACTCTGTAAAACCCTCTGGAGGCCCTCCCAAAAGCCTCTAAATCACTCATTTTCTGCTTGTCCACAGCTCTGTGGGAAGTATTACACATCCAGATCTGACACACATTCCTTGGCAGGGTCCCAGTGACAATTCCATCCCTTACCTTCCATTCACAAGACCAGAAAGAGAGTGAGTCCTTCACACATTGCACACACACACATAAAATCAATGTTTGCAGTGCATAACAATATAAATTTTAAGATTGGCCATGTCATCAGATGTCAGAAACCAATTTAATTAATTTGACTAAAGCACTGAAATTGTTCTTCTTGAAAAAAAATATACTAGAAAAGGGTTTTGATTTTGCACAATTTTTTTACTCAAAACATTTCTCAGTGTTAGCAAAGAGCAGTCATAACTATAGTTTAAGTCAAAACTGAAATCAAACTTGAGGGTGCAAAGCATTGCTGAAATTTGAGTGTTTCTTGTGTTTAATGAACAATATCAGTAGAACTACTGTAGGAACCCAAATCACTAAATCCAAACGAATGTGTTTGAGTGAATATACTGTAATTTAACTGTGGTCTACTGATTTGAGTGTTACCTAAAAAGAATCATGAATATGTTTCTGTGTGCATTTTCAGCACCTTCATCAATATAAATAYGAATCAAGGAAAGATATGTAATGTATGTGAAAATCTATTGMTTAYTTTACATTCTCCAAAATCWRTATTTTCCTCCTATTTCCTATTTGYATKTTTMTTTCTTCTGATATAATCCACTGATTTTTTTACTATTTGAGTGTCTTCAGACATATTTCTATTTGGGTTCTTCCTCCACTGTTTCAAGAGACCTTCATTCATTTTTTTCCTGTCCTGTGAGGGTTTTATCTTCTTTATTTTTTTTTTTTTCCCTCTTGTGCTTGGGGATATAGTAGTTTCATTTAGAAAACAGTTCTTATTTAAAAGGTATCAGATTGGATCAAACCACTCTAATTTTTTTTTTCTTTGCTCTTTCTTCCTATCTATTTTTTAAGGGTATGGAATTCTGTTCCAACTTAATTTTCTCTGTACACATCTTTAATTAGCTGATGTTCTAAGTCCAAAAAGTAAAATTACCTTATATTTCATCAACAAATTTTAATTTGCATTGTTATTTTTTTATTTTTAAATTACCTTATATTTCATCAACAAATTTTAATTTGCATTGTTATTTTTTTATTTTTTATCTTCTGTTGTTTTAAATTCCCCTTTGGAATTTTTATCTCACAAAGTTCAATTTTGCCATGTCTCCATACACCACTGAAGTCAATACTCAAAACCAACATTTGACTACAATACTCCAAAAACCTACATGACTTATTTTCAAAACCTCTCTATTTCGTTCTCTAAATCATAATAATTCAGGAGGCCCAAGAAACCTGGTCATTGAGCCCCACTATTCCATGAATGCTTAAAAATGCAAAGAATAGAAGGTAGAATTGGTTTTGTATATAAATGCAATTGAAAGAATTTTTAAAATACGTATTCTGAAAATTTTGGAAAGGAATACAAACAATGAGAATTCTTCTTCCACAAAATGGAGCAAAACCTCTTCTATCCTCACACTATCCTCGTTGTAATTGTATATCTACATAAAATATCAGTCACACATCTTTACATAGGAAAAAGGGTTTCTTTTCCTGTTTTCATTTTTTAATAAAATGAAAACAATTCCTAAATACAGTCACTTTTTTCAAGGTTCAAAAAGAAAGAATATAACTTATATATTTTCATCCTATCTAATTTAACATTAAAATATCTCACATTTTCTGTGAACACTTTGACCTTAATGATACCTTGTTAGCAACTAAATTGATTATTAACTAAGTGAATCTTTCACTTTATTCAAATCAGGCAGCATTTGATTACACTGAGTTCCTTTTAATAATGTGGAATTTATATTACTTGTCTTCTTTATGTTCTGCATTTGGAAACACTTTCTCATTATTACTTTTAAGCACATATATGCTGGTAGTAGTTTAATGTCTACTGTAGCATTGYTGTAACATCAGAGTTCCTGGAATTTACATAAATACATGGAATTTGAGATTAAATCTCGAGTTCCTAAATAATCAAATACACTTCCAGAGACTTCTTACAGAACCTAACATGAAATATGTAAAACTGGGGTCAAAAAAGAGGTCAGTTACACTGTCTCAAGTTTCCAACATAAAAATCCTGAGTCACTTCAAAAATTTTAGTATATACCCACTGTTTGCCTGTGTTTTAGCCTGGACTGAGAGCGGCCACCATCTTAAAAAACTAAGCCATAATGGACAGCCAGAGAAATATTTCTGATTATATTGACTATATACATTACATATAATCAATATATTGATTATATTGATAATCTGAATTCTGAAATTCTATGGCCATTGTTGGTTTACATCAGAACTTCCCCTTTTGTTTTAGTATATCTTAAGAGGGAATTATGATAATTTCAGGTAATATGAAATGAAACTTGGCCTAGCTATTAAGATTTATTTTATAACTTCTATGCACCTACATTTCTCTTTTTAATTCCTGTGCAAAAGTTCAGTTTAGATCAACATAATCTGAGGAAAATTACTATGAAACAAATGCACCATACACTTACCTTTTCAGTTTTTTTCTTGGACCTTGTGTAAATATCCCAGGATAACCTGAGCAAATGATGCTCTGTGCTTTATTTTTGGGGTTTTTTTGGGTTTTTTTTTCTTAAAATTTTTATTTGTTAAATATTTTTTTAATATATTTGTAACAAATCTAAGCAAAAAAAATCTAAACTGAACAAGGCTGCAAATCTCATTTGTCCTATTTCTCCCCACCAAGATTATCAATAACAGATACCCTCAGAAGCTAAAACTGAGAGCATTAACACTGATACCAACATCACTCTGTAAAATGTCAATATTACAAAGAGAATCAAGAGGCAAATCTGAATAGCTGTGAGAGTGAACTCCCTCTTCAGCAGCAAATGCAGAGCCCAAAATGTTTTAGTTTGAGAAGATAAATGCCAAATCACATTGCATAAGTAATTTTCCTGCATTTGTTAGTATAAATGCATGCAGGGTCGAACTCTCTAAGATAAATACTACACTTTTTTGTGGATTTCATCTACCCTCACTCAGATATGCAGTTTTAGCAACATCAGTTAATAAATTGCCTGTATGAACACCCCTCTAAAYAATTCTGAATGCTCAAAAGGAATGTTTCTTCAGGAAATTATTCAATATTTGGTTAAAAAATACAATTTTTTTCCAGAAATAAAGAACTCCTATTAAACAGGTGAATTTTGCAGCTGTTGTTTATTTCATATCAAGTCTGTTAGCAGTCTAAACTGAATCAATTACCACACAATACCTTTATATGTCTTTTATTGATAGTCTAGAATCTGAACAGAGTTTAATGAATGGACCAGACTACATCCAGTAAAAGAAATTAAGTTTACCTTATTAAGTGATAAAAATGGCAGCATTTATTATGCCTCTTGTAAAATCTTATGCATTTTATTCATTCAAATGGGACAAAATCCAATATTGATAAAAAATATCTCTAAGTTAATTATTGATAGATTTATTTCTGTTTCACATAGCATAATACTCCTCTTGTAGATATGCCAATCCATTATAAAGTGCATCTAATATTAAGGAAGGTTAAACACCACTTAAATGAGCAGAATGCCAAGGGATACTGTGGAGTCTCTATGACTGCAGGTTTTAAGAGWATCTTTGACAAATCTGTCAGGAACAATTTAGGAAGGATTTATCTTGCCTTAGGGCAGAAGGTAGGATGAGATGATCCCTTGAAGTTCCTTCCAGTCCTGTTTTCAGTGATTCCTAACACCTCCACCAACATTATTTCTTGCAACAGTAAGCATATTCAAGTAAATGGGATGACCTATATCAACAATTTCCCAGATCCTTYCCAAAGCCTTTACTGTTTACAAAGATTTTATTTGCTTGGAGCTGCAGCAAACATATTTGAAAAATGGATTTTTTATGCCCACCCATATGATTATGTAGTTGTCAGCAGTTGTTGGTAGTGGATGTATTCTTCTCTATACATTTAGTCTTCCCCTTTGTCTTTCAAGTATGGGGAGAAGGCACTACAGAAGAATGTCCCTTTATCCTCCTGTACCTTTTCTGTGCTGTGGTTGCAAGTGGGAGGGAAGAAGCAGCTCTAACTCCATTATCTTACTGTTCACAGAAAAATCCTAGCACAGTTTGCTGCTCAGTGACAGGTTTCTAATCAACCAGAAACTTCAGCTGCTCCATTCCTTTTCTATTTTATTCTGCACTACTATGTTCTTCTCTTGATCTGCCTTACAGAAATATTTTAATGACATTTTTTCAGTCTAAACATTTCAGACTCACAGAAATCCACTTCTTTCAACTCAAATATAATCTCCCCCTCCTTTTTTTTTTTTTTTTTTTTTTTTTTTTTTTTTTTTTTTTTTTTTTTTTTTTTTTTTTTTTTTTTTTTTTTTTTTCTTTTTTTTTTTTCTTTTTTTTTTGAGGGGTACTTAGTCACTCAGCTCCACTGACTTTTAAAATAAATAAAAAAAAATTATTTATTTTAAAATAAATAAAAAAAAAATCTATGCAAAACTTGGAGGTTTCTGGGAAATTATAGAATCATAGAATAATTTAGGTTGGATAAAACTCTTTTGATCCAACCATTTACCAAAAACCACCAAGTCCACCACTAAATCATTTCGCTAAGGGGCACATCTACATCTTTCAAATGCATTCAGGGATGATGCTTCCATCAGATCCCTGGGCAGCCTGTTTCAGTGCTTACCAATCATTTTGGTGAATAAATTGCTCCTAACAGCCAGTCTAAACCTCCACTGATGCAATGTGAGTGCATTTTCACTCATCCTGGGAGAAGAGGTCATCACCCATGTCACAAAAACCTCATTTCAAGCAATTGCAGAGAATTAAAAGGGCTTCTCCAGATCCTTTCCCAGCTTCATTACTCTTCTTTGGATACAATGATAAACCAAAGAAAATGAAATTGCTGTGTTCAGCAAGGAGACACTAAATGGTTGGAAAATATGACTGCCTGGTTTCTACAGTGATTTTCTCCAGTCTCTGAAGAAAGCTGGCATTTGCTAATTGTGGACAAAATAAAGCTGGATTAGCAATGAGATTCTCAGTGCTCTCGGAGTTCTTTGAGTGGCACCACCAATTCCTCTGTCAGTTATCAAACTTTGCTTCAAATAACTATACTGAAGCACAGCTCCTGCAAAAAGGAATTAGGAAATTAATGCCATGAAGCAAAGGGAGGAAGACTTGAAAAGAAACATCCAGAAGTGGTCTATGAGTTCAAGATTTAAAAAGATGTCTTGCAAATAAAAGAAACACAGCTACTCAAAGCTCACANAGTTCATTCCTTTATCAACTAAATGATACTTTGAAACTCATGAGGGGTACTTAGTCACTCAGCTCCACTGACTTTTAATTAAAGGTGGGTGTCTAATTGCCCAGAGTGCAACTGAAGATTGCCCAAAAATCTTTATTATATATGCTCATTCCTTTATCAATCTCAAATGTCTTCTCCTTGCACAGTAAGTTCGGAACTCAGTTTTCTCTGAAAAATCCTTCATAATTTTCTTCTAAACTAAACAAAAGGCACAAAAGCAGAGAGGTCAACAAGACCTTCACACCTGTCCAAATTTCTCTGTCAGTTCAGTGTGGCATTCATAGAGGAAGCGTGTTCTGCTCCTGTAGATATCATTGAAAATATTCATTTGACTTGGATAACATGAAGTCAGTCTCAGAAAGGGTATAAATCCTCTCAGAAATTATAATAATAATTGCTTCAATAGTTTGTTCCTACTAACTATTTCAAATCTTCCATTAATGTTATTAGAAGTTCCTGTATTTTTAATGAAAGGAAACGGTACACCTAAATTTATCATGGGCTTTTGAGAAATTATGTTCAGTTCTGCCTTACAGATGGCCTCAGGGGTACACACTTATTAATATGGACATCAAAGAGCACAAACAAATTTGGATAAACAGCAAATGGTTTGTGTTCCTACATTAGGCTCAAACCAGGTTAAATAAAAAAAAGAGAAGGAACTATCTATGCAAAACTTGGAGGTTTCTGGGAGATTATAGAATCATAGAATAATTTAGGTTGGATAAAACCCTTTCGATCCAACCATTTACCAAACACCACCAAGTCCACCACTAAATCATTTCCCTAAGTGACACATCCACGTCTTTCAAATGCATTCAGGGATGTTGATTCTATCAGATCCTTGGGCAGCCTGTTCCAGTACTTACCAATAATTTTGGTGAATGAATTGCTCCTAACAGCCAGTCTAAACCTCCACTGGTGCAATGTGAGTGCGTTTTCAGTTATCCTGATTCTTGCTGCTTGGGAGAAGAGGCCATCATGCATGTCACAATAACCTCATTTCAAGCTGTCATGGTTTTACTTGGTCCGATTTTTGGTGGTGGGGGGATGGGATCAAGAAACCACAAAGATGGCTGCTGTAAGTAGTTCTAGAAACTGTCACTTTCTTCTCCAGCAAAAGGAGTCCCGCCCCCTGTGTTTCAGAGCCAATCCATCATGGCTCTGAGGGTGATGGACAGGCTGATCATCAGGTCTGGGCCAATTGCACAGGTTGGTTACACCTCTGTGATGACGTATTATCTGGTATTTAAGAAGAATTCAAAACAAGATGGGGGGCTGCCATTATGTAGCATTAGGTTGATAGCATGTAGTTTTAGTATCATTCACTGGGGAAAAACAGAGCAGGAGGGTGAGGAAATGTAAGGAAAAAAAAAGGAGACCGCAGATCAGTAAGGAGAAGACTGGATGATTGCTGTGCTGTGCTGTGGTTCTCGAACATGGAGAAAATAAGTGTTCTCGAAAAGGACTGAGAGAGAGCTGAATAGGAAAAAAGAGAGCGACCTTGTTGTGAGGAAAAAAACCCTGGCCTTTTGAGGACTGGACTGAACTAGAGATGCCCCTGCCTGAGAAGCTGTGTTCAGCCAGGAGAAATGTGATATTTGGTCTTACGCTGCCAAAACAACGCAGTTTGGCCTTGAAGGACATTCTTTCTTTTCTCCTACGAGGTAAAGAAAATACTCCCCCCGCCATCAGCGGTCATGCATTGACTGTTCTTGGGAAAAACTTCCACAGCTTGGAGGTGTAAGAACACTTCTCCTATGATGCTGGACAACAACTAATGAGTGGTTTCATCTGTGTTAGACTTTCATTCCTGCCCCCCTTTTGTGTGTGGGAAAACATGGGGGGGTGGAGAGGGATTGGGGACCTGGGAAAGAGACGGATCCCCGGAAAGGATAACAGGTGTCTTAAAATGTCCGTTTTTATCTTTCTTCTCCTTGTAAACTTTTCCCCAGCTCTGTTTTTCTTTTTCCTCCCCAGTGCTGTAGTATTCTTAGTCGTTTGTAGTAATAAATCTATTTTGCAACTTGTTATTCAGCCTGTCTGACTACTCTTTGGAGCACATACGTATCTTTCTCTCAATTACATTATGTTATCTGAAAGCCATAAATTTTCGTGCTAATTGGGCTTTCGCTCTCCCTTCTTCCTCTCCGGTGAGAGGAAGGGAGGGAAGGTCGTGGGTGCAGTGCTTTTGGCTTTCAGCACAGTCAAAACCATGACACAAGCAATTGTAGAGAGTGAAAAGGGCCCCCCTGAACCTAAACTATCCCAGCTCCCCCAATAGCCCCTCAAGGGCTTCTCCAGATCCTTTCCCAGCTTCATTACTCTTCTTTGGATACAATGATAGACCAAAGGAAATGAAATTGCTGTGTTCAGCAAGGAGACACTAAATGGTTGGAAAATATGACTGCCTGGTTTCTGCAGCGATTTTCTCCAGTCGCCGAAGAAAGCTGGCATTTGCTAATTGTGGACAAAATAAAGCTGGATTAGCAATGAGATTCTCAGTGCTCTCAGAGTTCTTTGAGTGGCACCACCAATTCCTCTGTCAGTTATCAAGCTTTGCTTCAAATAACTATACTGAAGCACAGCTCCTGCAAAAAGGAATTAGGAAATTAATGCCATGAAGCAAAGGGAGGAAGACTTGAAAAGAAACATCCAGAAGTGGTCTATGAGTTCAAGATTTAAAAAGATGTCTTGCAAATAAAAGAAACACAGCTACTCAAAGCTCACACATATATATATGTTGAGCATGAGTTTATGAGATGTCCCTGTGGTCTGCTGGGGTCAGCTGTCCCAGCTCCTTGTGCACCCTCAGCCTGCTCACTGTTGGTGGGGTGAGGGTCAGAAAAGGCCTTGATTTTGTACAAGAACTGCTCAGCAATAACTGAAACATCCCAGTTTTATCAGCACATCTCAAACCCAAACACAGCCCCTCGTCAGCTGCTATTGAAGAGAAACAGCTCCTTAGCCATAACATGAACAACAGCAAATGCAAACATGATTTTTAGCAATATTTTATCTACTCGGGCCTTCCAAAACAATTTATTTCTTACAGAAATTAGTGTCTTTTCCTATGGAATTCATCATTTAAGAGAACTACAGAGTGTTTTTTTTGCTATGCAGTTTTTATCATGCTTTTGAGCAACATAAAGTGATCTCCTTCTATTTAGTGCATATAATAAAACCCCAGCCCAGATTGTTATGCAGGATGTTTACATGCCATAAACCTTTCTGATTCCCACTATATAGCTTGATGTTGTGGGGAGGTGCACATTTTATTTTGCATTGAAATCTTGTGGTTTTTCAGCTTCTACTGAAATCCATAAGATGATCATCCAGAAYATGATGCTGAAGAGCATAAATTGTAACATTTCTTAAAATTTGCCTTCATCTTAAATAACTAAAATATTAAATACTGTTTTAATTTTTTTCTTAGTGCTCCCCTTTTCCATCCCACAGTATTGTCTCTACTTTCTAATGCACATGCCAATCCCTTGTATTTYCTGTTAATTTGAAGGGGAGGAAAGGCCTACTAAAGGTTGAAGTCAGAGACTCTTTGCCAAATTGCAAAACTTTCTGATCCTGATTACAACACACCTAATTAAGAAACAGTGAATCTGCAAAGAAACAATTAATGTTGTTGTTATCACCTATAATGCCTTGCATGGTTCTGGTTTCAAATGATAGCTATTGACATCCCTGCTTCCACTCCTAATTAGTGTCCCAGATATAATTGAAATGTTTCATTTCTCTATCAGTACAATGTGGAGTGGCTATTATAAGCAAAAATACTGTTTAATGCATTATTGTATATAATATAYATTTTCACTTTTCACAGGGCTTGCTGGCAGATTATTTTTTTTATTCCGTGTGATTCTAATTTGTGGGATGGGATCAACAAAATTAGTCTTACCTTGCACTGGAATAGATCAGAACAAATACCTCTGTTTGGATTGATTCTGCTTTCTTCTATACAAAAATACCTCTGTTTGGATTGATTCTGCTTTCTTCTGCTGGATCCACTTCCCAATTCATCTTTTCAGAACACAGGAAAAGTATAGTATGAGCTGGGATTTTTTATATGCAGACTTTTAAGAAAGCCAAAGTTGCTGCTGGCAACTWCATCATGCTTTGTATATTGATGAAACCTGCTTGTACTAAGAGTGTGAAATTATTTTTCATTTCATATAGCAAAGTGCCAAAGCAACACAGATGTTCTGTTCAGGAGTCTGTGGTTACATTTTCTTTTCAGAAAAGTACAGTGTTAATTTCATTTTATACAAAGAAGAGGAAACATCTGTCATATAACACATTTGTTTTAAAGTATATGCTACATTTTTAATGTGCTTCCTAGACAACTTGAAATCCAAGGTTTAAGAGAATATACACAAATAAATCTATTTGCTAAAGTTAAAAATATTAATTTCCTGCAGATAGATGTCTGACTAGAAATCCTTCCAAGAATTTAGATGGTTATGGGAAGTACAAGATTCTTTCCATGGCATCTTAATGCATTCCTGTGCACATTTTTTTTTTTTTTTGGTTTGTTTTAAATGTCACTACTTCAAACATATTGCTACTCTTTTTCTACTATCATATTTGAAATTTCATTCCCCACTTTCAATACTGCAATATCATGTATTTGTAGTTCCTGATCTAATTATTAACCTTATTCTAAGTGCTGAATTTCCTGTACCCGTTGCAGGTGTCAGAATTATGAATGCTGCTCTCAAAGGAGACTCTATTTGGTCAGTGTAACTCAGATGGCCTGCTGTCTCTGGGCTTTATTCTCTTTTTTTTTTTTTTTTTTTTTTTTTTTTGGTACAGGGCATTGAATAAGTAACAGGACCACTGTTACTGGACAATGCAAAGGCTCATTAGGTGGAGGTGCTGCTCATAATGTGCTGAGGGATTCTGTTAGCTGGAGAGCATCTCAGGAAGGAAACAAATAACTTAACCTGAATATTTCTGATCAATTTACCRCCTGACAATCTTGACATCTGGGAAAGGTTCCTGTTCCTGAGTAAGACTGCTAACAAAACACTACAAAACACAATCTGTCTGTTGGAAATATTCCAACCTCCTTGACTTTTGTCTGTCTAGGTTGACCCAGTAACTCTTCACTGGTTCTGACTTTCCTCAAAATAAACATCAAACATAAGTTAGAATGCCATTTGATCTACGGAGTAACTTTGATGTCAATGACTCTCAGGCACTGTTGATACTCTGATTTCTTTAGCATAAGTGACAGCTGTGCCACCAAGACTTTGTCTTGGTCTCATGAAGAGGCTTGGAAATAATCAGAACAGATTATCTTCCACAAGGCACAGAAGAATCTTGAAAAAAACAATTATCAGCCTTTTTGTACAATATTTTTAGGGGGAATAGCTGACATGAATGCTGTTAAATATGAGTTTATTCTGCAGTGCAACTGTTTTATGTATTGTTTCCTCTCWCTTAAATGACTTCGGAAAATAACTGTGAAAATATGGCTATGGAAGAGAAGTTATTACCAAGCAGGTCAATATAAAGAGTAATGGGGATAATTTTAACTAAATTACATTTGTTGACCATTAGTTACTAAAGTCTTCACTGAAAAGATGTTGATTTAAAATGTCTTAAATTACAGTAGTTCAAAATGTTTCTTTTCACATCTGCAGTATGTTCTCCTTGATGTTCATTGCTGTCTATTATTTTTCCCCCTAAAGTAAATCTGAGCTGCCTTTTCACAGGAATAAAGGTAGGGATGGACATAGCAGRCACATTTAACGAGGTAGGTGCTATAGTATGGGACATAGTGAGTATATGAACACTGGAATGCTGTGAGCTGCATTTGCTTTTTCTCATTTTCCATACAGATCCCAAACTGAGAAACYTTGATGTCTCAAGAGTTTATACTTTTTGAAGTCTGATATAATTAGAGATCCCATTGTTGGAGGTGTAGTGGCAGATAATCTTTCCAGGAGAGTCATTCTCTGCAGTTCACTTTTATATTTTGGTATTTTGCTGACATTTGGGTTCCTGTCTGTTTGGGAAGAGGAGTAATCAAGTGTAGGCACRTGAATTTTCCTGCACTAGAGTATTCATCAGGCACACAACTGTGGCACATCATGACTTTGCTTCCTTTATCTGAAATACTACAATTTCAAAAAGCTCATAATGTAGCAGTCCACTTTTGAAGGAGTGATGGCTCTTTTGATCCTGTGATGCTGCATGAAATATGGATGGAATCTCCTGTCACTGCAATTCCCATATAGACAGGTCCCATCCAGTACCCTGGAACCCTTTTTTCCTCCAGTTTGCTCTCTCTTGTGCTAACAAAAGCAGATGCAAGTAAACATAATAATGTAGTTTTGAGGAAAACCTGCTTATCAGGAGCACTTTTTTTTTTCTCTCAGCCTTTTCTTTGGTCAAAACTTTTATTGTGTACAAACATATCTCTCTAACTGTTCAAAATCTGAGAAAAGGCAGGACAATAAACTGGAAAAATATAGTTCAGCAACTAAAAAACAAAAAAAAAAAAAAAGAGTGGGAAAAAACCCAAAGAATTTTTTTTTACTATCAGTCAAACACATTATAGAGAATTTAATTAGTTAATCTGGCATCTTTAAGCTTTCACATATTTCTCTATATTTATTATGACTTTTAAATTCTTATTTTCTGCCAAATGATTCATGGCAAGTTTAGAGAACAAGTTCTGTCATTTTTAATGTTAAATATTTGGAGAGGGAGAGGMCTGAAGAAATACTAAGGTAATATAAAAGCACCTGCTTGTTTGGAGATTTATTTAACTAATAAAAGAATCACGTTATAAACCGATAGTTGAAAGAGGCACAAAACATATTACAGATTTTCAGTGTTCCCAGAAATTTATCTTTTCAAGGTAGAACCTTTCCATTTGCTTTATTCTTTGCCCTACATTTGAATTCCACACAGACCTTAACAGTGACCTCAAGAGACTCCAGTCACGCTGCAGGCCAGGAGATTATTGCTAATGTCACAAAATGGTTTGGCATTGTGTGACAGCTCAACCACACAACGCCTCTCTCCCAAATGGGCAACCTCTGTAAATGGTGACACCTTTACCTGCTCTGCTGAAATCTGGGAGTTCACTCTAATTAGAGCTGACAAAAGCTTGACACAATCRGCAGTGCTGGGAACTGAAATGAAGTTTCTTGAGCAAAACAAAGCCTCCWGTTCTTTCCTTTCAACATCATTAAGAGGATAACAACAGAATGTGAGGGGAACAWAATATGATCAAAAAGATGGAATCCTCCATTGTCTTTTTTCTTTCTGGCATGAGCCAGGTTTTAACAAAACTGAATTTCAGGCACTGATACAGTAGAAATGAGTACACATTCATAAAACTGAGGAAATAYTAAACAGAATGTTCCAGATGTAAACTTATATTTAAATAAGACTGATTTTTAAAATATTTTAGAAACATAATGGTGGGAAATCAATACACTGCAGTTGGATGCAGCAAATACTCTGTTTCTTTAGGATTATTAATAAAAACATGTAAAATATAAAGACAGCCATGTATTTACAGTGGGTGCAAATTTTCAGTTACCTTTTCCAAGACTGGGTCAGTGATACCATGTGAAATGCCTTAATCTGCATTTGTTTAATGAAAGCTACAGTGCCAAAACTGTCCTTGTCAATAAGCACAGGCTCACCCTGTTTGAGCAGAAGAATGGAATAGATGATCTCAAAAGATGCCTTCCAGCCTCAACAATTCTGTGAATAAACAAAGAAATGTAGCGAAAGTAGATCAGGGAGTTAAGGAATTAATACTGAAACTCAGCATTATGCCTCCGGATTTGATCTAAAATGAAGATGCAGTTGATATTCAGACCCTTACACTGTTGCCCATGAAGTAAAACCARCAAACTCAGTTGGACCCATGATGATCATGAGGTATTTTGAGGTAGGACAGGCTGTCAGCATTTGAAACTGTTCTGGAGAACTGTTCAAGGAAAGGTCAGGGACTCCATAATGATGGAATGTACCATCATTAAAAAAAAAAGATAAGAAGAGACAAATCAGTTATTTTTTTGTGAGATGGTGACAGTGGGTCAGAAATCAGGAGATCCTTGCCTATGCTCCCCCATGCCCTCATGTGTCCAGGCATTTTCTCATTGCATGGGGCTGCTCCAATGGAGACAGCTCCATTCCCAGGGAACAGTGGATTCCCTGGATTAATCAGAGATACAGGGGTGACCTCACAAAGGGCAGGAGGAGTTTATGGAAGCAGAACCTCACAAGGACAACTCATTTCAGTCCCCACTCACTATTTCTCTGGTTTAGATATATGAGGAGAGCCTGGCAGGCTGGAGCTGAAGAAACACTGAAGGTTTCGTTTGCTGCAGTTCTTCCCTCCCCAAAGGTGGCTGCCTGGATTAACGAGAAGAATAGCATTGCCCAGGATGATAGCTGGAAGGATCCAAGCAATCTGCAGACCAAACTGCAGAGGCACCAGATTTTGCAAGCAGAAATCATGGCAAATAGAAATCATCTGGACTCCATCAAATCTGTGAGACAAGCGGGATTTTTGGCAAGGGTGGGATGAAAGACTCTGCAGACAGTGAGTTACAGGAATCTCAAACAAGGGAGGAGGAATCACTGCCCCTTCACTGGCATTGTCCATGTTGTCTCTGAGTATACTGGGAAGCTCAATCTTTTAGTTCATCAAGAATTTTCTGTGTCCATCTGTTTCTTCGTTCTCTCTCTTACTTTTGAGTGTGAGTTTGCTCTCCATATTCACCATGCAGGTAATGGTTTGCATGCCACGTATGCAAATGGACATATTTGTTTGTGGAGGTTTTTTAGTGCAGGTGCCCAAAGATCTGGGCAGTTATCTGCAGAAACATTTGAGTCAAATRTGTTCCCAGTAAGGATATGATGGAGTAGAAGAAATGTCTGGAAGACATTGCCAAGCAAGTGCTCCTTAATCCTTATGTCACGGTAAGAGTAATTGAACTCAGCTCTGCTTCTAAATGCTTGGATAGAAGCTTGAGATAAACCTGTTTTTGTAAGTATTGCAGGGTAATCTTGATGGACTGGAACCTACCAGAATTAATGTGCATTGCCTTTGAAAAACTATGCAGTATGAAAAGGAAATGTAATTAGTAATCTTAAAAATAGGCAGCTTTAATTTTACCAGGGTAGCATGACCAAAACTCAGATATGAGGGACATGCTCTCAACCACCACCCATGAGGGACATGCTCTCTATTTTGTGTAGCTCAAAATAGGATTAGAGAAGTGAACACAGGCGAGAGGAACCTCTTGAACATTAAAGTTAATTCTCTGTAACAGCAAGCAACTAAAAAATACACATGAATTCAGAATGGTCCCAGGTTCTAATTTACTTGTGGGTTTTTATTTTCAAACATGTCTTCTGTATTATTTACAGGCCAGAACAATTAGTTCAGTGCTTTGATTGATGCAGTGAGAAGTAAAGTTTTTGACATTCTCACTAAAAAACTTTTACCTCTGGAATCCTTTGCTGAAGGAAAACAAAAGCCATTTTCTGAGTACAACTCAAAACATCTTTTTTTTTTTCAGCAGGCAGAAATACAACCATTTAACAGATGGATATAGTAACCATAATAGGATTTACTCCATGGAGAAAGCAGAATGTCCTAGTCTGCGAGCCAATTAGTCTATCTTCAATTATTCTGTGTCTCAGAGGAAGACTGTTGGTTCAGGAATACAGTTCCCACTTGAGTTTATTTAACTTCAGGCCATTTTCTAAGGTTTGGCCATTCCATCAAAGTCCTTTAAGACTAACTGATGCTATAGGATTATATACCATTGTGGGAAATTTATTATTTCTATCTGTGTATAACTTGTCTATTCCAATTGTAAATGTGCTTCATGACTAAAAAAAAAACCAGTAAACCAAAGCATTTTACATTGCATGGAAAGCAAATATATTGTTTCTCTGAAAAAAAAAAAAAAACAAACAAAAAAAAAAAACCAGTAAGCCAAAGCATTTTACATTGCATGGAAAGCAAATATATTGTTTCTCTGAACAACTACAAGGAAAAAATCCTCAGATTGTTACGTTTTTGATTTTGTGAAAACAGGGGAAATAGCTTAAGAGCCAGGGTGGGAACATGAGGGAGTTTMTGATAATAGAATTAAGGCACCTCACCAAAATTCTCACCCCGTGACCTGTAGGTCTGTGTCAGGTGAATCTGAGTCAGTGTCTCTTCCCAGGGGAGAGTGAGAGAAAGAATAAAGTCTGAATCAATATTTAAAAGTACTAAAGCTGAAATGAAGCAAAGAAAGTTCTCACATGTACTTAAGAATGTATACATGCAAGCTGTTAAAAAGTACTCCCTATTAATTTTCTTGATTCCCCTTCCCTTCTCCCCACCCTCCATGGTGCTTCACTCTCCAGCTTGGCATCTCAGCACTGGGTCTTGCCAAACTTCTCTTTTTCTTCTCCATTTTAATCCTTTATCTGGTAGCTCTGGGCTTGCCTAGGATTTAGCCTTGTTAATACCTTTGATACATACATTTAAGTTTCACAAATCTTTGCAGAACCTCTTTATTGGCAACTTAGATTTTCAGATGGTGGCTTTTTTGTCAGGAATAAAAGGAAGAATTTTATTTTTCTCCTGGAAATAAATTTTCAAGGTCAAAATATGAATGCAGAACCATGTATGTTCTAAAAAACCACCTCAAAACAAACAATCCAAAAGTAAAAAWTATGTGGTAACCCTTAGAGTAGTGTTTTCTTTGCTATGAAATGGCATGATGCCATTCAAATGAAGGCATAATATTTTTGGAATATCCTTTAACTGGAAAATATTTGGGACTTCTTCAGCACATTAAATATTTTGTCATTCCATAAAACTGAATTCTTAATCATAATGASTTATTAATTTGTTTCCATCATGCAAGCTGCTAAGAATTGTAGGCATTTAGTAGATGAAAGGAGAGATTAACTATTAATACAATATGCCATCAATATTTGACAMCCTACTTAGCATAACTATTATCTACTACAATCTACAGAAAATACTCTCCATGCTCCCACTGTATTGCTGGAGTGCCATATGGCCATGCTTGTTTTTCTTCAAATAATTTTTACATAAACAGCTGGTAAGCTGTTTTCTTTGTAACATGGCTCATATTTTTCAAGACAGTTAGGAAGGACTGATACAACACCAGTATTTGCAGTGCTTTTCATGTCAGGGTTGTAAGAAGCTTTGTATGTATTCAAAAATTCTGAGCTCTTTCTCTGTTTTGGTTGGTTTGAGGGGAGCTTTTTTTTTTTCCTTTTTTTTTTTTTTTTTTTTTTTTTTTTTTTTTTTTTTTTTTTTTTAGTGACTGCTGAGCAAAAAGACTACATTTTCCCACTTTCTGCTGATAAAATCTTTGAAAAAAGACTGAGTGTAAATGAATGCTTAATCGCACAATAGACAGTCAAATTATAAAGTCTTGTGGAAGCTCTTTAATATTCATTTAATTAAAAGTGGTGTTCAGCTAGCCTAGAATTTGACCTCTGTCACCTTAGATAAAGGTAAATCTGAGCTGATTGGCAGCACTGGGATTATTTCATTTACATGGCAGTCAATTTATTCAATTTACTCTTTTATCCTATGCAATTCTGAGGCAACAGTACAGTATAAACAGTTACAAAAAAAAAATAGTAAATGTTGTACTTAAAATCATTTCCTTATATATCAATGATGCCTTTTCAAGACTGAACCAGTCTGTTTCACCTGGTGACATTAGTTTGCAATAAGCTTTATGCGAAATTTAATTTTCCAAACGTATTCACCTGAAAAACTTAGCAGCACTCCTTCCTCTGATTTGTAAAGACTGACAAAGTATAAGAGTTTGTATTTTATTAAAACATATATATATATATATATATATATATATATATATATAAGGAAAATCAAAACTTTTAGAAACAGGACTAAAGGATTATAAGATGGCTTACTGATTTACTTTTGAAGGCTTGCTGTTGTTTTCACAAATATAAGGAGTGATAAATATTTCATATGTTTTACTAGCGGCCAAAGCAACCATTTGTGRAGGAAATAAAACACCACGTGGTAGCTGACAACTGTTGAAAAGAGTTTATTGAAATTTGGGGGGAATATAAAAACTTCCAAGTGAGCCAACTGCTGTCAAAAATGCAGGGTGAGTTTTTCTGCCTTATTTGAGAATGTCACAGTGATTCACATGACACCAGAAAAATTTCTGGAAGAATACAGGACTACACTGAAATGGTTACTCGATAGCAGGTGAGCAAATTAGTTCCTGTTGGCAAGAACCTGTAATAAATTCTTTCKCTGGTGGATCTGGTACTTGATTTAGCACTTGGTGTTGGATTTCCTGCACGTTTCATCCGACATTATTTGCAGATTAAAGCAGTAAACTGATGGATAAATTTGTATGCTCTCGACTTTTACAGGGAATAGCAAACACTCCTGAAAATAAATTAAAACAC